>NW_019268529.1:2212520-2214920 GCF_002738365.1 Cucurbita moschata
AAAAAAAAAAAAAAAAAAAAAAATAGGGAAATGTTTGTAATGAAATGATAAGAACCCGGCATTATGGCGAGTGGCGTGTGAATCTCGATACTGTAATCTCAAAGCACAGTTACACGTGTAGGTGTACGTATTAGTTCAGCAAAACTATGCTGTTTTTCATTTCAACGTAATAAAACCAAATAATATCTTCTAATTAATTATAAATAAACTAGTATTTAGTGACCATTTATTTGATTTATTTTGAAGATTTGAACGCTCTCATCTTTTTACGAAAGATATGTATCTTAAATAATTGAGATAAACTTAAAAAGATACTCGTTCATGTTCTTTATTTAGATCGTATAAATCATGATTGGCGGATTCTTCTTTTTAGTAAGTTAAGGCCAAAAAGGTAAGGTAGATTTAATTGGCTAATCATGTGAAGAAGGTATTTCAATTTTATTTGATAATTATGTGACGACAATATTCATTAATAATATTAATGGTATGAGGCAAAATTTAAATTTTTAACTATAAATGGAATTTAATCTAAGTTTAAAAATATAGATCAATGAGAGACTATTTGTAATTTGTAATTTAACGGTGAAAAAAAAAGTAAAAAGTAAATAATTTTTTATCCTTTTGTATAAACTTTGTCCAAATAGTACAAACTCGTAATTTCCATATACCTTTTTTCTTTCTTTTTTTTTTTTTTTTCCCTTTTACCTAAAACGAGGAAGAGGGGGAAAAAAGGGTAAAATACAGTTCGGAAATCGAATGCCTTAAACTTCGAAAATATATATATTTTTGTTTTAAAAATGAGAAAAATACAGTCACGTATCATGACCGGGAAACCGACTCAGCCAGTTTCCCAATTCGCTCCACCAATTCCGCTGATAGCTTCTTCGCCGGTTTCCTCTCCTTCTCCGGCCGAAAATCGAATCCAAACGCCTCCGAAACCTCTTCGGAGCTCCACCCGGCCCGTCTCAACGAACCGGAAAACCGGTCTACTTTCAAAAGCAGAGCATCCAAAACCGCCTGATTATCCAACATAACCATTTCGCCGTCGAAGAATCCTGATGCTGAGACATCCACCATCTCCGCCACCTCCGATTCACTCCACCCGCCCGATCTCAAAACTGATCCTAATTCTCCAATATACTCCCCAACCCATTTCGGGATTTCGGATCTTGGCAACTCGAAGAACCGATCCGGCGAGGAATTCGATGACGACGACGAGTTTCTCCGCCGCCGATCCACGGCGGCGTCGCTCCAAAACTCGACCCACCTCGGCGTTTTTACAACCCCTGAATCTAAGCTCCGTCGCGAGAAATTCGTGGACGATCCAAAGGACTTCTCAGCGAGAGACCTCTGTTTCGAAAACAGAGGACCCGAATCGGAATCGGAAGCAGAGCATCGAAACAGAGACTCCCGTTCGAAAAAATCGGACAAATCGAAGCCACAACAAAGAACTCGACTCTCATCGACAAAGAAGATCGGATTCCCGGCCAACGGCGGGTTGCAGGGAATGTAGCAATGGTTGAAAATGGGTATCAAAACTGGAGCTCGTTTAAGCGAATTTCTCGCAACCCGTAAGGCCTTTTCCGGTTCCGCCGGCCTGGGACCCCAAGAGCGAGACCAGAGAGTGTTTCTAGCGATTTGGAAGGAAATTGCAGCGATTGGAAGGTCGAGGGAGGACCGAAGATGGAGGCGTGCACCGGAGGAGCGCCAGTCAGGAAAACCGGGGCCGACGGGGAGGCCAGCGGAGAGAACTGCCCGGAGATCAGGAGGAAAGGCGAAGCGGAACTCGGCCTCAGCTCGGGCAAATTCCGCATCCGAGAGACCGGGTTGAACGTCGACGCCGGAGTTTCGTAGATGGGTGAGGACTTCATCGGCAAGAGAGGAGAAGGAGAGGAGGCCGTTGCGGAGGGGGGCGGAGGAGGCGGTGGAGGTAGCGGCAGCACGGGCGGAAAGACGGCGGAGGCCGGCGAGGTGGGCCGGGTTAAGACCAGTCATTCTCCGGTCGACGTCGACCATTGGTAATGGGTAAAGGTGCGATTGACTCAGGGGCGGACTGTAAGAGAGAGAGAGGAGGAAGAAGAAGAAGAAGAAGAAGAAGAAGAAGACGATTAGTGCTTTTTGAAGAGAGAAGTTTTGATGTATAAAAGTGATTTTGTGGTTATTTATATAGCATGCTTTGGAAGTAGGGCCCACTTCAGATTTTATTTTTTTATTTTTTTATTTTTTAAATTACTTTTTTCATATCTTTATTTATTTAATTTATTCTAGGCTGTATTCATTCTGTGTCTAGTATGTTTTATTAGTTAATTTATTTAGGAAAAATAATGGCGTTTCAAAAAAAAGGAAAAAATTATAATGGGTGGTAAATTTATTAAACATTTGATTTTTTTTTTTTTTTTT
>NW_019268529.1:2215385-2297965 GCF_002738365.1 Cucurbita moschata
TTTTTTTTTTTTTTTTTGTGTTGTTCACCTCCTTGACGAGGATGGCAGGCCTAGCACCCTGTTCTTCAGCATGTTCATTCCGGTCGGTGAACCCCCACAGGATACCCATGAACTCTACACTTACCTTATGCGACAACCAACAATTCTACGCTAATAGCTGGGCCTCCATGACCCCTTCTCCCACCCTAGACTCTGCCATAACCCTTCAGTGTTTGTGACCCACAGTTTGTTCGTGTGCTGGCGGGTTGGACGTCTTCTCGGCATGGACAATGACATGGCTAGCTTTAGATGACATCGTGCTAGCCTAGCATGTAGTCGTCATTGATCTATTTGTGGCATTCACGTCTAACATGGTTTCGTTTCTCTAGCGTAAACGATGTTATGTTTTATGTTTGGTTTCAAGACAACTTTTAGAATTTTAGTTTTTTTACTTTTCTTGAACTTTTGCACCAATCAAACTATGTTCGAATTTTAACTCTGTCATTTGTGTCATTTTTGTATTGTCTATCGTTTTAATGTTGATCAAAATTGTTTGGAAAATAACTTAAAAGAATTAAAATGAAAAAAAGTTTATTAAAATGGAAAATGTTACGTGGAGAAGTCTTGACTGAAGAATGAAAAGAAACCCTAAGTTTAATTTCCTTAATAAAGACAAGTATGCAAAAATAAGAAAAGTGCCATAACCAAAATTAAAAAGAAAAAAAAATAAAACAAAATGAAATTTGTAATCCAGAAGACCTATGACACCAAAAACGGATGAACCTCCTCTCGAGAGTAGGTCTATGAGTAACTAAGTACCTCTTGAAACTTCGAGGCACTTTAGAGGCTCATATAGCAATAGAGACTAGGCCTGAATTTTATAGAGCCTAGAGTAAAGTTTGTGGATACCTACTAAGATGAGGATGTAGAGGAGAGCTAAGTAGGTTGCTTACTGAATATTTTTATACTCACCAATTTTTTCTTTCTTTTAGGTGTTCGCAAGCTACCGATCAAGGTGGAGAAGCGTTCGAGAGTTGAGCAGTCAAAGAGGGGGTCATTCCCGTCAATCCATTTTTGCATTTAAATCTTCTATATTTTGTTTTGTAATTAAATCTTGAATCTGATTGCCTCGTTTGTAATAAATTTGAACAACATTGTTTTTTAATTTGATTTTTTTTTCATTTAGTTGTGGTGTTGTTTGTCTATTTATTTCGAGTTAAATTTTATAAGTTTTTCATTTTTCATTTTATTTTACTCTTTTATTTGCTTTTAGTATTTGTTTGTTTAGTCACCGTCCAAGTTTTGAATTCTTGAAAATCCGGTCATGACATATGTGGCGTACAAACACTATTTTAAGAGCAAAAGACTTCATACTTATGAGAATTATCCTAGGGTCTTCTCATGGGTCATAGTGACTCGATGTGCATTTAGCAATGTTAACAAAGGACCTAGATAGACATAAAACATAGAGCTAAGAGTACCTAAAAAATCCTCCTGTTATGAACTTTAGGAGGGTTAGAAGGCTACTCGGAGGAGGAATGTAAAGAGCTCTGGTATGTATGAACATGAAAAGACAATGTAATAGGTAGTTTACTATTCTCAAGGCAAGTAGTATACTATACCGTTATAACTTGAAAAGACGATATATGTGGAGTATAGTTTCCATTTTAAGATTAAAGGACTCCTCTGTACTAATGAGATTTACCTGAAATCCTTTTCTATAGGCCACAATGACTCAAGGCACAATTAGTGCAAGGTTGACGAGGGACCTAGACAAACCTAAAACATAAAGCTAAGAGTATCAAAAACCCTCAAGTTATGAACCTCTTCGGGGGGTTAGAGCACTCCTTAGAAGAGGTATATAAATAGGTACACATGAGCCTAAAAAGGTTAGAGCACTTGGCCTAAAATTATGTTATAAGGAATAAATACAACGAGAGCCTACAAATAGGTTGTTTATTGAATACTTTTAATACTCACTGCTGCTACACTTTCTTTTTCAAGTAATGAGTAGATGACTGACCATAGTGAGACGTGCTGTAACGTGCAGCTGTATTGTGGACCCATCGACCCGAGTCTTGTCATTTGACATTGATTGTTCAAAGAGAAATAAACCTAGGTCTTCATTTGGTATCCCAAAAATGTAGGGTTTGAGTTTGGATGAGAAACTTCCACATTATTAATTGTTGTTGGAGATGAATGATATGAAAGGAACAATGTTGTACACAACAAATCACATGAGACCAAAATTCCCTCATTTGTAGGTAGCCTCAAACTTGCATCAAGGTAACCTAGCTAGCTTCTAATATTATTTTTTTAAAAAAATTAATTTTATATAATATGATAACAATTAATTATTAATACACCTAGTCAAAATTGACATAAGATGTCCAAATTTTTAGAACTTAAAATTATTAAAACCTACTCTTCTTACATAATAATAAAAAGCATATAATATATTAATAATATTTATTTTTCAATAATTTCAAATAATTGTCTCCATAAACAACAAAATATTACATATTAACAAAGTTCGTCGAACTTACAAGTTAATACTCTTACATATATTCGAACCTCTAATTTTTTTATTAAAAAATATATTTTTATTTTTATTTTAATTTTAAAAATTAAATGGAAGGAATTTGGCATGAGAGAATACTCTTTTTTCAAAAATGTTCCCTCAGACAATAACATAAGCATGGAAATGAAAATATTAGCATTATTATTATTTTTCCCTTTAAGAACAATAAAATAAAATAAAAAAGGAAAAGAAATAAAAATAAAATAAAATAAATAAAAAGAAATTTGCCCTTTTAGAAAACATTGGAATGAGGCATTTGGTGGCTTTGGCAACGGCTCTTTGTTGTCAAAAGAAGAGGTTCTTCGTTGGCCCCCCTTTCACTTTTCCCCAATATTTATGTGGGGGCTCTTTTCCATTTATTTTTTTTATTTCTATATTTATCTGGTCCGCGTAATTTGAATAATATACGAGATTCTTTGAACTATATTTTTGACGTGAGATAAGCTTAGCAACATTTGATATATATCTCCAACTACGAGTCAATAAAACTTAGAATTGTTGAGAATTGTTGACAGTGAATCCCACGTTGACAAATTTAAAAAATAATTATGGATTTATAAGTAAAGAATACATCTCTATTGACATGAGGCTTATGCTCAAAGTGGACAATATCATATCATTGTGGAGAGTCGATAAAAAATTGTTTATAACTTGGTTTTAAATTTTATAATCATAAAATTTGATGATGTAATTGAAAGGTTAATGATATTGTTTTGAAAATCTTTGGCATGTTGATGAACACCAATACATTCCTTCTAATAATTGCATAATTGCATGAATTCAAAAACACATTATACCTAATGAAACGAATCTCCTTACTTTTGCATCGATTTTCTCCATTTTTATGGTTCAAGTTTCATTAAATATATATAGTTAAATGGAAAGGGATGCACTTTTTGTTGAGCACAAAACATGAGGAACATTGAGAAAAGTTGTTAAAAGAATGATACCAAATAGAAGAACAATGAACATTTGGTCCACAAATTTACTAAAAGTTACAAATCTAATAATAATAGTAATGATAATAAATGGGTTAAATTAGGAATTTTTCTTTTGATTCCCTATATTTTGATCAATCTTATCTATTCAAGCTTCATGTCATTCATTAATCAACAATATCAATGTTGACATGAAATTGTATTGATCTAGACTTGTTAACTTCTTTTAGCAATATATGCTCCTAATGTACTATTCGTTAAATTGACATATAAACTATCTAAATTCTTATTAACGTCAAATGTTCCATCAAAATCAAATCAATTTACGAGACTAAAACGGAATTAAATGTTGATGATTATTAAGAGTCATTAGTTTATAAATAAGAAATAGTATCTCCATTGATATTATGTGTTTTGGAGAAACCAAAAGCAAAGTCACAATATTAGGATACCCATCATTCTTAACATGGTATCATAATCATGCCTTTAACTTAACCATGTCAATAGAACCCTCAAGTTTCGACCAAAAAAACTGTAAGTATCGAAGATCTAGTCAAAAGTGACTCACCTGTGCTGCGAAGAGTTCTACATTGGCTAATTAAGAGAAAGTTCGAGGGGATGATTATTGAGAGGAGTCCCACGTTGACTAATTAAGGGAAAGATCATGGATTTATAAGTAAGGAATACTATGTCCATTGGTACGAGACTTTTTGGAGAAACCAAAAGAAAAGCCACGAAAACTTATGCTCAAAATGGACAATGTCATATCATCTTAGAAATCAACGATTTTTCACTCTCTATTAACATATTGAGGTTGTTCGAGTGTAACCCATAACTTGAATGACACAAAGTTAAATTTTTCACTAACGCATCGATAAGTTCAAACTTTTACGAACACAAACTAGCAAGTATTCGAGTTTTTCATAATAATGAGCTGGAATCGCCCACTTTTAACTGGTTTTTAGAATTTTTTAAAGCTTGGCTCAATAAGGCATAAGAGATGATAAAAGTGGTCAATATTTGTAGGAAGATAATGAAAGGCTTTATAACAAATCACGCTTAATTCTTTATGTTAATTAACTTTTAGGCAACAACGTTGAGAGACCAATCAATGAGTGTTGACCCCACAAATAATCAAATATTAGGTTAGGACAGCTGAGATAAAGGCAGACACATCCAATCATCACAAACACATTCTTATTTCATTGTGTTTTTATTACTTTTTCTTCCTTTTTCTAGTGATCTCTTTGTTAATTAAAATCCAAATATCAATAACTTTGATTTTCATCATTTTGTTAAATTAGAAGTTATTGACCCAACAGTTTAATATGTTTGAATCCTAAGTCTTGAATGTTTGAATGTACCAAACAATCAATCATACAAAATCTATGGGTTGACTAAACTTGGTATAAATTAGTAATGGGTATGTAATATAGAAAATGATGTTGTTTTGTTTGAACTTTTTCTTTCGGGCTTTTCCTCAAGATTTTTATAAAACATTTGCTAGGGAGAGATTTCCATGCTATTATAAAGAATGTTTTGTTCTCCTCCCCAGTTCATGTGGGATAACTCAAAACCCCTACCCCCTTTGAGGCCTAATGTTCTCGTTCGCACTCATTCCTTTCTCCAATTGATGAGGGGTCTCATATTATCTTTCTCCTATGAGCATGCAAACTTCGATGAACTCTAGCACCAAAGACAACCATAAGGATCCTTCGAGTGATACTTTTCTCTCTCGCACATAACATCTTTGCAATGATACATGTTATTACAATTTGATTTTTGAGGCTTCAAATCATGAACTATGGCGTGGACTGACCGATGGACAACTAAAAATATTATAAATTTTTTGGAGAATTTAAAAAAAAAAAACAATATGAACATTTAAAAAATGAAAACAAAAACATATATAAATTGAAAGTATTGGTAACCCCAAAATAAAATAAAAAAATGGATTGATGCTCGGAGATAATCCTCCTTTGTGACCGCACAGCTTTTGAACGCTCTCCCCTTCGACCGAATTTTTTTTTAAAATGCTAAGTTGAAGGAAGGATAGAAGAGAAAAATGCTCAAGTATTAAAAATAAAAAATCAAAGTCAACCTTGGAGGGGCATGTTAGGTCACTTCAACCCACTTCCTAATTTGGAGTCTATAATTGGTTTAATTAAAAAAACTAGAAAATAAAATTAAGAAAAAAAGGAAAATAAAAGAAAAGGAAAGAAAAAAAGAAGAGAGAGAGAGTTTTGAGAGGGAAGGAATAGGTAAATGGAATGGATTCTTATATCCGACCACTCAGAGATGTTTTTTTTGGTTGAAACTTCTTCATAAAAATTACTCATAACGTTCAAGAGAATAAGTTTTAACTTTCACATTGTGCAAATAGGCCAAGAAAGGAAGGAGATCTAAAATTCTAGATCTTAGTTCGAGGCCTTAAAAATGGGATCATGACAAATCGCATCCATCAACTTTAATCTAGGCTTAAGGAAGTTTTGACCTAAGTTCTGTGACTATCCAACTTCTGGGAAGTCCTAAAGTTCTGAGGAGTTCTCATGCATGTCACAAACCTAATCGGAGTTTGGAAATCGTTCTCACACTTACATGAAACCCAATTGAGGTCTAAAAGTAGCTCATCTATTCTGGTGCTCGTGGATCTCCTAAATAACTTGTCTGAGTTCTAGAGTGAACTAACTTGTCTGAGTTCTAGAGTGAACTAACTTGCCTGTTCATCTTACTTAGCTAGCTTACACTCGAAGTTAATGATTGGTATCCTAAATTTGGAAAGTGCGACCTCATCATAGTTCAATCTCATAAAGAGTAGTATGCATCGTATCTCTCAAACATTATCTTTGTAAGGTTAGCTTTTGCCTCTTCGTTAGGACCTTAAAGTCACATTAAACTTAGAGAGCTACCCCGTATATTGGCAAACTACTAAGTTGACTTGTGAGGTCCCTCGCCCCTTCTCAGGATGAGTTTAAGGACTAGTGACCTTATTCAAAAGACACTTGGCCCATATCCACCCACGATAGTGGTACCTGAAGTAGTTCCGGCACACTATCTTATCTGACCGATCTAAGGCAAGCTCAATAGTACATGTTTCTAAATATCTACTACTCGACAAGGGCACATTTGTACACATCTAGATCACTAATAGCAATGATAAGGTACCAAAGTAAATAGGAAGAGGTGTAACTAGACATACCGTTCACATCTACTATCATGCCTGATAAGTTATCTTAGTCTTTCCTAAATGTACTAGTGATTAACTAGATGCCTTAGGACTTCTTGACGAATTAAAATTTGGACTCTCATTTTTAGGAATTTTTAGACTAACTCTCGGACGAAAAGATAGGTCACACCTTTAACCATGATTGCATGTAACTGCTGTTTTTTACTCGAACAACGGGAATATTTATTAATTAACAATATTAAAATAGGTGACATTCCAATTTTATTTATTTTCTTTTGAATTTCCTAACAATATTAAAACTGGGTTTTTTATTTAATTTTTATTTGAAAGTGTTGAAATTAATTAGAAACACTTCGATGTAAGAAGTTGAGGGAGTGGTCGAGCAGAAGAGAGACGGCTGCTATGCAATCTCCCAACAAAAAAGGGACTCTGAAAATGAATCCCCATCTAATTAATACCTTTCTCTTCAAATTTTAATCTCATCATTTCCATTCATTCTTCCTTTAAAATCTTCATCTAATACTTTATTTCATGCCCATATCAAATTATTTAATTATCTATGTCGTTAATAATATAAAAAATTTAATATATTTATTAAACATAAAATACTTAAAGATAATGGGTGTTGAGTACAGGACCGTGAATACATTCTTCATCTCCTTTCCTATTCAGTAGATTACTCACTCGATCAGAAAATAAACATTCTCTTATAAATATATGTTTTTAATTGTTTTTTTTTTAAATAAAAGATATATATAATTTATATAGGTTGTTAAAAGAGGTCCAAAGATTACCTTCTAAGGATTAAAATAAAGGTTACTTAATATCTCTCACACCCATATAATTTTCAATTTAATTAAAACTTAAGCTTCAAATGCTCTAATTAAAAATGATTAAATTAATAATAATACTTTTAAATTAAGATAAAAAAAATTATTTTAGACGAAAATTGTTAATATTTTATTTAAAAAATAGGCTCACATATTGTTTGGTTGAATCTAATAAAATAAAGTATAATATTAAAATAAATAGAATAAAATGTTTTTTTCCTATTACTAAAAAAAATTACTCTACAATTTTAATAAAAAATAATAATTTATTTCAAGAAACAAAGTAGAAAGGTGAAGTGCTTTTTTTAGTCTCTAATATGAATGCTTAACTTATAATAAAATAAGTATATAGTTTCCCCTCTTTCAAGAAATAAAGTACGAATTATTTTATACATTAGACCAACTTGTAATAAAAAAAATTAATTAATTTATTTTATTTTGTTAATTTTGTGTTTGAATTTTAAAGATGAGGAGATTCCATCACATGGTGGCAACCCTCCACCAGATTCCCAATCATAATTTTGATATTTTTTTACCTTTGTGATTTTCATTCATTTATCACTTTTTATTTATTTATTTATTTATTTAAAGATATTATTTATGTAAATTAATCAGTGTTTTTAATACCAATCACTCAATCTTGTTGGTGGGGCAAATGTATCTTCCAACAATAATGTTAGTTCAACTAATAAATATATTATTCCTCTTTCTCCTTTTGTACCAAAAGTATTCAAATTTTAAACGTAAAAACTCCCCACTTTTGATTAGAAATGTTCGGAAATGAGAGAACTCCTCATTTTTATTTAAAGTTTAAATACTCAACCCACGTGCTACTTCTATTTCAGGTTAAAGTAAGATATTCATGTACGGCTGACGACGACATCACAACTCGAGATCATGACACATTCATAGAGTAGTTGTATTTATTTTCTTAGACTTAAGCTTTGGTGTTTTCAAAACACGTAAGTCCATGGCTTTGTTTTAAGATGAAGGTAACATTTTATGAAAGTTTAAATGAAATATTTTCGTATTTAATGTTCATGATATGCATACAATGACAACCTTAAATTTAGTAGAAAATTTTAGATCGTTACAAATTTGATACGAAGAAATGAAAGAAGAAAATTAAAAAAGTAGTCAAAATACGACTTAGTAAAAATAACTTCAAAATATTCTATTAACCATTCGAGTAATTATAATTTTAAATATTTTTAAAAAATTTAAGGGTATTAATGAAATTTTTAAAAATTTGGGAGGTATTTTTTAAATATAAATTTATTTATTTTTAATTAATAATTTCAAAAAGTAGTTTTTTAGAACTTAAAAATAGTATGAAGTTGTCACTCACCTCGTTACTTTCGTAAATAAAATATTTTAAATGAAATTATAAATTAAATATATAGATAATAAAAATTAATAAAAAAAAATATATGTGTCGATAAAGTCGCATGAAGTTTTCAAAAATTGAAATGTTTCTTAGAGTTTAAGGCGAAAATATAGTTAATTATTTATTGGTTCAAATATATTAAAATAATAAAATTATATAAACAATCACAACTTGAAAATGGTTGAAAATACATCACAATGGGAACCAACAAACGGCACTAAAAAAGAGTCTAACTAACACATGAGATGCACGTGATCTCGATTAAAGAAAAAGCAGGATTTTCAAAAAGTCAAAAATGGTTTTATTCGTCGGTCAACGGTTTGGATTGCAGCTATTTCTTTTGACTTTTTTTTCCTCCTAAACTAATAATAACTTATTAATAATTATAAATATAATAAATAAATAATAATCATCAACCCTATTTAAATAAATTTAAATTTATTATATTTGGTTAATTTTTCTAAAATATAATAAAAATGTTGGTTCATTCATCAATTGATAATTCATAGATATATGAAAAATGAAATTTTACTTTAACCAAAGTTTTCATGAAATTCTTGTGTGGGAAAACTTTATTTTATGTTCATACTCACTTTTCTTGGTCTTTCACCTATATCACATGCAATCACATTCTTCCTCTCTCCATATATATATATATATATGTGTGTTTTTTAGGGAATAAATTATTAACTTATCATATCATTCTCATTGCTTCATTTCTATGGGTCTTTTTTTCAAAATAATAATAATAATAATAAAGAATGTTTTGTTATTCATGTAAGGTTGATGATCTAATGATTAGATATAATTATTAACACAGTTTAGATTATCGAAAAAGTTAATTACCTAAACACTCGTAAATTAGAGATACATGAATGAATTAATACAAGATTCAAATAAGAGCGATCTTGAGAATAAAACGACTAAGAAATGTTTAAGAGAATGAAAGTTATACGTATACCAACAAGGTGCATCTTTCTCTTTCTTTTCGATAACTCATTCATAGGAATTTCAAAGTTGAGTGTATTTTGCCTTGGAGTAATATTATGTTAGGTGGTCTCTTCGAAATTCTCCTAGGAAGCATGAGAGTAGAGGACAAACATGCTGAAAGGACTCGTATTGGTCTGTGTCTTTTTTGGAAAGCACGTGAGTGGATGACAAAACAGGTTGAAATGGCTAGTGTTTGTCTATGTCTTAGAAGCGAGGATCAACTAACGTGATCATGTCACAAACAATACGGTTAGTTATAGAATGTTATTAATTTTTATACTTCTATGAGTTAGCCTTACCAACTTGTCTCCAAAAGGCATGATATTTTTTTCTTCAACGTCACGACTCGAGCGTTAGTGTTAAAAGACTATTATTTATAAGAATAAATAACTTTTTATCAATAATAATCAAGACTTCACCATCACTTTCAATATATTAAATCTTAGAACACCTAGCTATGAATGTAGGTTTTGGAAGGTTTCGTGGACAAAATATGAGACCTATATATATATATATATATATATATAGTGCCTATAAAAGGGCATTGCACATTAAACTAAGCAAACAACAGATTATAGGGACATCCTGTGCTCCATTTGGAGTATTATAAAAATGTCACATCTTAAACTCCTCCATGTTAATGGATCTTCTTAGCACCTACAAAGCTACCTATAAAGATCATGAATACAACCATTTCTCGAATCTTCGTTGTATTTATTATTGCATCCACGTGTGTATGTATACTTTATTAACCTAAATCCTACATCATAACTCTCTATTATTGTCAAATGTTTTGTGATGAAATCTTTTTTAAATCGTGTTGTTTCAAAGTGACTTCTAATTTTTCTTTTAAGAAAATCAAAACATGTTTACAAGATCCTATTAAAATTTGAACTATAATTAAAAATAGAATGTTTTTAACTCACTCTTATTTATTTTATTTAATGCTTGTGGTGTTGTTTTAAAGATGTTTTGGAAACAAAGTTTTTGGCTGTGTTTTAAGATAAAGGTTATGTTTTATGGAATTTAAACGAAGTCTTCTGCATTCAATATCTAATGGTACGTATATAGTAACGACCTCAAATTAAATAGAAAATTTATGGTCATTATAGAAACTTTTAGGTTCGATTCTCCATCATTTATTAGCAATTGTCTGTGATTTAAAAGGTCATATTTGTAACGTTCGTTATTATTACAAACAAATTCACGTCAGTCATCGGTGGAAGCAAAAATTTTGATGACTGTCGTGGTGCCAAAATTTTCACGACTCGAGCTGAAACACAACCTCGCAATCCCCACGGATTGCCATACACCATCTTAGACTTCAACACACTCCCAAAACACTTGCAAAAGAGAAAACACATAGGAAAAGAACGAGAGAGAGGAGTTTGACGAAGTTTTCTGGTGAGCTGCAACCCACGAACCCATAACCAAAACGGACAAACCTGACGTTGAAACGCTCGATTCATGCCACAAAAAGGATCCTCGACAACTCTACGTGAACCCAATGTACGCTTCATGTTCCCCTACGTACATCCGGTCGGTATCAAGAGAGAGGTCTTGGTTTCCTCATAGCTTCGTAGATCTGTGGATGTAGGCGTTTTCGGGACACAAAAATGTTGGAAAAAGGAAGAAGAGAGGCTGATAGAGAAGTAGAGGAAGAAAATGGAGTCAGAAACGACAAATAGAGGAGAGAGAAAAGTTGCCGGAATACCGTGTTGTTAATACCATAGAATATTTGCTAAAACCATTGTACATACATGGTGGTGAAAGTTTTCTATTTACAATCATTTACCTATTCAAATAAATCACAAAGGATATGAAAAGAGTAATAACTGGATATAAGATATTTGCATATAATAAAGAACAAATATGATACCTATAATAAACTGTAATGGAAGGCTAAATATCCTCAATCATAAAACATATTTGCCTATAGTAAATGGTCAAATATGATACATACAGTAAACCAATAATTCAAAGTTAAATATCCTCAACAATGTCTTTGGTAAGTTATCTAGAATTATATCAACATAGATATACAAGACATCTTTGATTTCACTTGAATATGTTCTATATTTGTTATATCATTGATTTCACTTAAGATAGTCTGTGGTCTTCTGCTTGGACAATGATGTCATGAGAGCCCACAAGTAGGTTGATCGGGTATATTTGTATACTCATTCTTCCCTATATTTTCCTTTTTAGGTGCATGACAATGTTAGTCGTGGTGAGAGAGTGCTCGGGAGTTCATTAGTAACAGAAGAATATTGACTCGAGACATCAGACTAATTCTTATATGTAGTCAATATTTCAGTACACATCGTGTATCACAATCTCGTTCCCCCATTACAAGGACAAAACATAAATAAACACATGTTTTTATTTTACTTAAGAAGTTACACCTGTTTGTACAGTTTTAGATTTGCACGAAATTTTGTAGTTATTTTCTCATTGTCTTCTCAATCTTTCATCTTGCGTTTGTATAGTCTGTTAATCACATTCGGTCTTTCGAAGCCTCGAAATTTGGTATGTGGCACTAATTATAAAACATATTAGTCGTGATATAATATGTATTCTCAACAAAAGTTCCATAACACTCCCTTAATTTTACGTATACATTAATAAACCATGATGTCACATCAAAAGTAGGATTAGTTTACAACTTCATAATTGTTCATGTAATCATGACAACAACATAATAATCTCAAAAGCTATGAATTAAATTAAATAAAGAAAGATGCTTTCAGATTATTAATTATGATTAAATCCAATCCAAGCAAATATCCCAACTTGAAAAGGAGAGCTTTTGAGAAAGATGTATATTAAATTCACCATTGCATGTGCACCATACATTATAATATAAAGTTTTCATGGAAACATGATATGAAAGGATAAATTATTCTTCCTTTAGAGTCACAACTTTATGTTTAAATATTGTTTGAACCAAAAAGAGATATTGTTTGAGGCTTTGGAAAGAGATTTAGCATTTTATTATAAGAAAATCTTTGAGCCATTTAGGCTTTAATATTAAAAGTGAGGGCCATATCATACTATATTGTATAATTTGTAGGCTTAGATTTTTGGTCATTGTCAAATCATGCGTGACATGTTAACCATTGCAAGTGATAGACTCCAACATCCTATGGACCTAATACGAATTACTTTAGGAATTGGGTCACTAAAAAAATTGAGAGGATTTTGTGACTGTCCCATTCTTAGATTTGTTTCTTCAATTTCTTTTATTTTAATGTTATTTTAGTTTGTGGACTTCCATATTTAATCTCTTTTGGACTCTAGACTAGAGTATTTTATCTCATAATGATTCGATGTCGTCTATTCCCGGCCACATCATCGTCCTCCTTCGTTAGTACCAATTGCAAATCTTCGGTTGTTTATCCATGGATCAACACCCTCATGTTGGAGTAGTCGTTATCGCTTTGGGTTCTTACCACCGTTGTTGTCAAAAGACTACATGCTGTTGAAAGGATCCAACATACATTTTGGAGTGAAGCCATGGTTCATGGAGCATAACGACTCATGTCCAAGATTCGGATTAGGATTCGAAATCGTGATTCAATTCTTAATGGCCCCTACATTCTACCATGATATGGTTATATTACTTACTTCTTGATTCTAAGAGTGAAGATTATTCTCACAGATCAGCACATGTAGCATGTTTTGTCCCCACTCACATGTATGGTAAAAAAAATTCTCAAGAGATTACTCAACATAAAAAAATTCTTAGACTTAGCCTAGAGTACGGATGTTTTTAACTTAAACGTTCATTTATTTTATTTAGTCTTTCGTTGTGTCATTTTAAAGATGTTTTCGAGCATGTAAGTCCATGAAAGTGTTTTAAGACCGTTATATTTTATGAAGAAGTTTAAACGAAGTATCTCTACAGTCAATGTTCATGATATGTATATAGTAACGACCTTAGATTAAATAGAAAATTTAGGGTCGTTACAGCTGTCATGACGGTCGCGGGTGTCTTGCATCAACCGTTACCAGAGAATATTTGCCTGACCCGAATGGGGGCCCAGGAGATTTGCAAACCCACTATTGGGTTCATACTCGCACGTGTGGACCATGTGTAGAAAAATTTAGTACACATCCCAATTACTCATTGCTATGAAAAATATATTGTTATGATAGGTCTCATTCATGGAATTTTATGTGTTGGTATTTAACTCTAATACTGATTCACTTGCTAAGTATTTCTTAAAATACACAATGCTAAGTATTTCTTAAAACACACAAGTCACGTGCTACTTCTATTTCAGGTAAAGACAAGGCATCGCAACTCGAGACCATGACACATGCATAGAGTAGTCGCATTTATTTTTCTAGACTTAAGCTAGAATAGGATGTTTTTAATTTAAATGTTTTTTTATGGTTGTGTTTTAAGATATTATGTTTTATGAAAAAGTTTACATGTAAGTTTATGGTTGTCTTTTAAGATAAAGGTTATGTTTTATGAAAAAGTTTAAATAAAGTATTTCAACGTTTAGGTATGTTGCAAAGAAAAAACGAAGGTGATTCAAATTTTATGCATCTATGCACTTAAAATATTATGTCATTGTTTCATTTTTATTTTTATCTTTCAATTGAAACTTGTGAAACATCTATAACATTAGTGAGAAATAAATGATTGATAGATAAATATTTATGTCATTTTCAATCAAATATTTAGAATCACAAAATATGTGGAGAATTGATTGACCAAACAATATTCGAATAATAATGTGAAACATAAGAAGGGTGACACATTAATCTTAAATAATATTAAGAAGTAGAAATTGAATTAATTGTGTGATTTCCATTGAATTTAGGTGACAAATATCCGTCTGTTTACAGCGTTGTTCCAACCCACCAAAACCTCACACATCTCATCTAACTTTGGTTCTTTTTCATTCCTTCAAACCTTCCAACTACAAACCTACAATTCACAACTATTTTTAGTTCCCATCACTTACCACTTCTTTCATTTGGCACCTCACCATTTACAATATATTTCAATAGCGTCGTGCTAAGCGACTTAGCACCACGTTACCATGCTAGAGCTGAAGATTTAAATCTTTAATCAACCCAACTTGAAAAATCCTCCAAAATGCTATTCCATGGGATTGATATATCTATGTACTTATCTATAATTATTTAAAAATTCAGACCATAATTTTTTTTTTTTTTTTTTTACTAGCTATAAATAAATAAATAAACTAATACAAACTTGGGGCTAAAGGAATAGATTCGGAGCTGGCATTAAAATACATCTATCCAGAGTACGAAACATTACAAAAATATTTTCAGCTCTAAGATAATAGAGTATGATGAAAATCAGATATTCCAGAAAAGGATTCAGCACTCCATTTTTAATACCTCGTACGACTCCTTACCCTGCTGCAATATTTGCCTCACGTTATCATCATGTTATCCAAATACATTCCAACTAGTTATGGAATAAGGACGAATAATGAGGCTAAGGAAGCATTACCTTGGTGACGGGGAATAAGAAGGTGAACGGGAATGTGAGCGAGAATGGCTTCGAGAGTGAGAACGAGATCGAGACCGAGACCGAGAATAATATCTCCGAGAACCTCTACTTCTACTCCTACTCCTACTCCGACGGTATCTTCTGCAATAAGTAGCAATCAAATCATCCATAAGTCAAGACCTTAAATAAACATAAGGTCTCAAAGTAGGGTTAATTGCTCCCAGATTTAAAAAATCTCAATCATTTGGTTAAAACTTCAAATATAACTTACCTTCGTGGTGAACGACTGTAGCTTCTGCTGCGGCTCCGACGCCGATGGCTATTTAATCGGCTGGTTTCCGCCAGTTTTTCCAGTCTCTGGCGCTCCTGCTCTCTCTTTTTAGCCATTTCCGCAGCTGTATCTTTCTTAACTGCACAGGTCGTCCAACAGTTCAACCATAAATGCCAGAGAAGATATTAAGAGATCTTGAAATAAAGATGATTTTCAATACCAAACATAAAGAAGAGAAGAAGGTTCAAAAGACATAAGGACATCTACTCATCTCTATTGATTGATATTAAAATGTTCAAGAGAGAAGCTGTCCTGAAAGCTCCTTCACAATGGAAATACAAATCCATTGGCACTTACTTTGTTTATTAAGTTGTTGACTCATGATCCTCTTAAGTCGTTCTTGGGGAGTTTCTTTCTTTTCTCCCAGCTTTAAAGGTCCCCCGGAAGAACTTGCCTTAGTTAACTTTGCAAGTGCTGACGACGTACTGCTCAAGCAAATAAATGTCCATAATTATTGTACAAAAACTTCAATGCTCATAGTTACTGTACGAGGACTCAAACACCCGTACTTATTAGACAAGGACTCAAATGTTCATAATTAATGTACAAGGACTTAATGCCCATAAGTATTTTAAAAAGTTAACTTTATACATGCAAAAGGCACCAAACATGAGTATTGGAAGTTCATCAGCCTCAGTGCACAGGACTTGAAACTAAAGTAAATTCAGACTTCATAAATACCTTACTGATGGTTTTACCGCTCTGCTGCTCTTTTCATTATCAAGTGTCATGCCAGACGCTGGGTCAATATGCAATGCCTCGAGTATACGACCAGATGATGGCCTGCATGAAAGCACAGGGGTCAGACATGCTCATTTTAAGAGTTTCATGCACATTTTCTAGTGATTATGCTAAAATCCATTTTAGGGGAATATCTGAGCTTCAAAAAGGAAGCCTCCTTCCATCTTGCTGTGGCAGTTACGCTGAAAATCCTAGGCCTGATCTATACTAAACCACACAAGTTGGTCTCGGGAAACAAAATGGGAGAAAGCTGCAGCACAGTAAAGATTGTCCAATCTATCTTCGCAAGAATGAAAGGTCGAGTGCTCCGACCGGTTTAACATATCAGGCTGAGATGGAGGAGATTGTGGTGGAGATAGTCCTTCTAGCCTTGGTTCCTTGCTTTCGCCAGGGCCTCCAAATTCGGTGATAAATTCAATTTTGGGAGTCCTTGGTTTGTTCCGATGAACATCATCAGAATGCCCTCGAGAATGACGCCTTGAGTGTGATGGGGAATGTGATCTGGACCTTGATCTGCAGAACAATATTACATAATAGTAATTTAGAAAATCAATTTTTATCCTTAGAATCCACAAACCCTGCTAAGAAGCTTAGATAAAAATACATACCTTCTAGAACGTGGATAAGCATCATAAGTTGGACTTCGTCTAGATTCTCTGCACGTGAAAATAGAATGCAAGGTTATTGATCATAAAAAGGCAACTGACATACCATACCAGTTAAAAACAAAAGTGAACTTTTATCCAATCCATATCACACAAAAAAAAAAAGTATCTATACCGGTAAGGATCATGATGAAGGACTCTGGTACCAGTAACTCGTGCAGCTTCTCTTTCCCTTTCCCGTTCCATTTGAGATGCTTTCCTTCTTTCCTTGCGACTTAGCTTCCTCTAAGAGTTTCAGATTTTAGGTTTATGAGACATTTCACTATCAGGGAGCTCAAAAAAATATGTGGTATTTTTTGAATCCTGATAGGAGGAACTTACTATTGCAGGATCGCCTTTGATTATTTCCTTTTGCCTCTTTTCTTCCTCCTTAGCCTTTTTATCCATGTAAACAAGCCAACCATATCTTTTTACACCAAACTCTTTTGCCATTACCTCCATTCCTTCATCATTACTGTCATCACTGTTAAAAACCTCCTCGTCCTCATCCTCATCATCTTCATCATCACTAGCATTATCATCTGCATCTGAATTTGATTCCTCCTTCCCATCCGCCTCATACGAAAATCCCACTTGTGAGTATGACCCCTTGCTTGCAGCAGCAGGAGGCTGTGGTGGCTGAGATCTTCACATATACACAAGAAAAACCATAAACTTATGTAAAATTCAACAGCAGCAGTTCACCCATAAAACTAAAGAGAGAACAAAAAGAACAGAAAGCCTGAGAAACAAAATTTAGAGCAAAATAGAATTTTACGCCCCAAAAAATTGCAACAATCTAATATGTAACTCTATAAGTGGGAAAATGTCCCAACATGAAGATGATGCCCTCTTCCTTCCCCCAACCCAACTAAGGGACGTAAGCACTTCAAAAGCGCGCTAAGAAAGGTTGATCCAACTTTTAAACACCACTAAGAGTAGAATCCTTTAAACAGGGGTGCATGGACTATGTTATGGGAGCTTTACTCTTGGAGACCTCAAGATGAAAATGGGTAATGGAGTGTTGGAAGGGGAGAATAGCAACACTTCTTAGATGGAGGTGAGGCAGGAAACCTTGTCAAGGAGAGAAAGGTGAATTGTAGGTTCAATAAAAACAAAATCAGCTGAAAGAAACTAGTATCCATGACTAGACTATGATTTCATGATGGTTGGTAGAATATTTGGGAGGCTTTGATTGAAGAGCATGTTAAAGATGGGTGTATGATGAATATGAATCCTTTGCACGCTGATGTGGCCATAATTAGGTTGTCCACACTTTCTAAGTGGAGTGGGAAGGGGTGGGAGACTTGTGGACATTTTTTTTATTGGGAACAAATTTCATTGATGTATGAAATTTACAAAAAGAAAAAGGGCAAAGTCCCAACCAAAAAGTTGGAAGAAAGCTTCTCCCATTCGTCAAAAGAGGGTAAGAACCAAAGAAGAGCGTGCATTTACACAAAGGCATAACAAGAAAAATAATTTGTTTCAAAAAAGCTATCAAAAGAAGTTTATTTTATCTCTGAGAAGTTAATGGTTGCACTTCTTCCAAGTTGTAAACAAAGTAGCCCGGAGAAGAAGTATACAAAAAAGGATGACCATTTAGAGTGCAGGTAAGAAGGCTGTTAATCACACTCGGAAAGGCTGTGTACCAGCTGAAAGCTGAGTGAGTCTCCCAAAATCTGTTGGCAAAGTGGCAAGATATAGGGGATGAATAGTTGCCGGCATGTTGTCGTCAAGATTGAGCAGAAGATATAGTGGGAAAAGAGCATCTCAAGTCTAATTTCCACAGCCATGGATCTTTGGAGGGGTTTAATTGGACACCATTCAGGATGTCTATGAACCTAATCCATTCCTCTTTCATCATCAGTGAGGTTTCTCCTCAAATTCAAATTCTACTCACCATGTTTTGTGTTCCACGATCCTGCTATGGAAATATCTTTATGTAGAGATGGAGTATAATTTTGGGAACTTATTAGCCAAGGTTTCCTAATTCAACCAACAATCATGCCAAAATAATGTGTTCAACAAGGAAAAAAGAAAAATAAAGACCAGCCATGGATGTGAGTCTTTTTTAAGATCAAGGGTAAAGGATCAGTCCGTAGTTTCAATGATGTGAAATCCATGGGTACTGTTGACTGATAAATTTTTCCAGTTAGTGGAGAGTGTTGGTTGTTGAAGACCTTCGATTCATAGAGGATGATGGAGTTGAAGCTCCGATGGGTTAGGCAACGAAAAGGGATGAGGAGTCTAGTGTAGAGAGGGCTGAACGGAGGAAGACGTACAGAGAGAAAAAAAAAACATGTTCTAAATAATAATAATAATAATAAGGAAGAAACAACTAAAAATCAAGCCCAACAAAACAGTTCTTTAGCAAATGACGCAACCATTACATCCTATTCACACAGTTTACGGCAAGGCATATAAACAAATAAAATCTTTACCCTCCCACTTATTAATGAGTCCTTAAGTAAAACAAAAATAATGTCTTTTTTTTTTTTTTTTTCCTTTGAGTGAAACAGAAAATTTCAAGGATGAATGAAATTACCACCAACGGTGGATTACAAAAATGATCTCCAATTGTAAATTAAAGAAGAAATACTGTTTATCTTCAAAAAGGTGTGAACATTTACATCAACAAAGAGAATTAAACAAATCCTTAAAGGTGTAAAAGGATGAATGTTTGTCATTGAAGCTCCTTCCATTACTTTCACAACAAAGAGATCAAAAAAAGGAACGATTAAAGGCAAGCCACAAAGTCATCTTGTCTCCCTTGAATGGATGTTCCACCAAAGACTTGATCGTAGAAGCAACCAAAGCAATAAAAAGAAATCTGACAGCAAAAACCACTATTTGTTTTTTTTTTTTTTTTACCCGGGCAAAAACTATCAAACAGGGAATAAAGCTCCATCCATTCACTAACTTCTCTATCATTTAAGATCTTCTGAAGCTAATAACCCAACTGAAATTTTCTACAGCCCACGCTACCTCAAAGATCATAGTAAGTATTATTTCCGCTTGGTCAGAAAAATGTGAAGTGCTAACCCATCAGTCAACACTAAACCTGATATTTAAACTACCTACCACTTGCATAATTAAGTCCTTGAGCTTGACAAGAATACCACGGACTTCTTGAGATACTATAATGGAAAATTTAGTAAAAGCAGCATATTCTTTCTATTTGAATTGCCAAAACCCAAACCACCTCACAGCTTAGAGTGAGAGAGAAACTTCCAAATAATTTGAGAGATGTGAACTGGGAAAACTAGAGCAAAATATTTTTCCATGCCCATCCATGGATATAAAGGGAGACAGAAAATGAGAAGGGGAGAGAAACCTGTCCGATACGAATGGAGCAGACACCTTGGCCTCCATTTCTTGATTCACATGTTGTAAACCATCCTCATCATTAACTGTTGACATAGAAATGTAGAAAGTTCAGTTAATTATTTGCATCATCATGAAAAGCAATACAAATAAAAATAACCTTTGTCCTTATTGCTCATCATATAAGGAAAGTAGTGGGTTTGTGCATTGAACTGTAAGAGGATTTAAGAGTTCGATAAAAGTAAAAAGAAGTACCCACATCCTCGACGCCGATGCTTAATTAAATCTCGATAACGCTGAAAATTAACAAACTCTTCTAACTCCTCTTCTTCCTCAGATTTTTCTTGTGTTCGAATATGTCGAGATCCAGGTTCTCGTATGAAATCAAGCAAAGCACGTCCATCAAATCTGCTCAAAAAATGAAAAACCTACTCCTCAACCTTAAATCATAAATCATTAGCTAAACATAAAGTTTCAAATTGAAACAGTCCTCAGATGATTAAAACTAAAAGAATTGAACCTGTCAATCATAACATCCTGCTTTCCATTCCAAGGAATCCTGAGACAGAAGTTACAAAAAGAAGTTAAAGCATTAAGATAAAGTAAGTGTTCGGATGCTCAAAAATAATAATGCCACCGAACTAGTATAAACATGCCCTGACAATGGGAAAAGGTAAAAGACAATTCCAGTGAAGTACTCATTCTGTTAGAGGTGAAACGGGAAGGTTAGAACTTTAAAAAAAACGTACAACCTCCTGCAATCAAACCCTCCTATAGATACGCAAATGAATGCATCCTTTGGTAGTCGTTTTAAATAACTCAATGAATAAAGTGAAGGCGAAGAATGTTGCGGAATTGTGATGCAGTTGAACCCTACCGTCCAATTCCCAAAATTTCCCTTCAGCACTACGCAAACAACTTTCAAAAGACAAACAAATTGCAGCAATTGGAACAAATTTAACATTTATACGCTAATGACAGAAAGCAGCAGAGAACATAAGCCAATTCCAAGTATCTAGAACACTTAAAAAAATCACAATTCATACTACACCCAAGTTTTGATATCTAAAGCAGAGATGAAATACAAAATTCTTACAGGCCTTGCTGGTCCTGAGTTGCTTGATAGAGACCATCGTCACGGTAGACGCGGCACCGAGTACCAACGACCTGGATGGATTGCTGAGGATCGCCACGACGCTTGGCAAGAAACACAGCGCGTCTTTGAGCTCGCTTCCGAGCAGCGTCCATCATGTCGTGGACCTTCCTCTCGGATCTCCTTGCCTCGTGCCACATCTCTGGAAAATCAGCAATGAAAATTCTAAAGGATTTGGATCAAATCAGGACAACGTAAAAACCCTAATCCCCTTCTCTCCTCGTGGATGATGGAACCACCAAGTTCCCGATGACGAACACGGTCTGCGGTGCTTTCAATTCAATAGCTTGGGGAAGGTTCGGATTTTGGACTGAGTTTGGGCCTTTTGGGCTTTTAGTTATTTATTTGGGCTTTTTTTTTTTTAACACTTTTTCACTTATACTAAATAGGTTTATATTTAAAAATAATAATAACAAATTATAAATTCAATTTTCAAACTAATAGTATCTATTTTAATACTTCAAAATTAAAAAGGTTGGATTGTATAATTTTATATAATAAAAAAATAATCAAATCACATATATTTTCTTTACCGTGATAAAATAAAGTCGATAGTTGACCAAAATAGAGTGGTCAATGTTTGCCCGCGACATGTTAATTAACGAAACAATACAATACATAAATATTAGACATCATTGAAAATAAGGGCTTAAAATCTGATGATTATTGCTTATTAACGATACTAATTAAATAAGACATTTTTTTTCCGTTAACTCATTTGATTCAACAAATGGCTACTCTGATATCTCATGTCATCGATCACCAAAGAGTTGAGACAAACCCCTAACAAGATGAATGAAGAGATGGGGCGATTGTGCAAAATTTTCATAAGATTCAATTGCCTTGATGTAGGAAATCATTTATTTTTGTTTTCGATATATTATGTTAACATTTTGATGCCCTTTCCATGAAATTTTCAAGTCATGTCAATTCCACTTTATTTCCCAATGAGGCAATAAACCCTATTTGATTTTTGGAAAATGGTGACAAAAAAAAAAAAATTAATATTTGGCCCACCTTTCTCAACCGTTCCTATACATTGTAGTACAGGTAACATGCCTAGCTGGATGATATTATTTTAGACATTAGTCTTTGTGACCTATTTGGTACCCAAACCACCAATGCCAATTATTCATATTTTTAGACCCCTAAACATTAATTTTTCCAAAACATACCCTAATTCTTTTACTCTTTTAATCTATATTAAATGAATTTTTAAAATTAGTGAAATTTTATATGAAAATCCTTTTAACTTAAAAAAAAATTGAAAATTATTATTATTACTAATATTATATTTTTAAAATTATCATAAAATTTTAAAATTTTTGTAAAAAATAAAAAATGTTATGGATAAAAATCTGTCTATTGATATTTAATAAATTATCTGCAAACATTTTAATTATTTTTTAAACCCTAGTTGGTAAAAATACTTTTGAATTTTTTAAAAAAGTTTAAAGGTGCTTTTGTAATTATACTTCTGAATTTTCATTTTTAATTTAAGAATATTTTTTTAGATTTTTAAAAGAGAGGGTTTTATTAAAACTTTTATTTTTTTTTTTAAACAAAGAAGAGTTTTATTATTATTATTATTAGTTTAGACTTGATGACTTATTTATCAAAAATCATAATTTTTTAGTAACACTTGAACAATTAAAAATAATAAAAAATAATTTTAAACAATTGAAAATAATAAAATAGTTATCAATGGAGCTCATGCCTGGTTCCATTGATTATTTAATAATCTTTTGCCCATTTCAGAAGGTATGCGTTGTTTCCCAATCAATTAATTTTATATAATACTTTAAAAAGAAATATATTTCACATAACATTAATATTAATAATAAATATTATTATATTTTAATTTTAAAAATAAAAACTCTAATTAAATTGAATCACGCCCATTCTAAAATTAAATTGAATTATTTTATTCTGTAGCCCGCCTAAAATAAGTCAAAATCTAATTAAATATATCAAATAAATGATTTTTAATTAAAATAAAATTCTATATATGTTTTTTTTCTTTCTATTTTGATGTTATTAATATTTAAAGAAAAGAATTCATTTTTCTTGGAGCCAATTAACTTAAACAATATTTTCAAAGAAAAATAAAAATACTTTTTGTTTTTATTCACTTTATTTTCTTCAATTTTAAATATTCTTGAATTTCAAATGTTTTTTTATTTAATTACAAAAGTTTACATTAAAAAATCTATTTTCATCTTATTTTCAATCTTTTAACTCAGATTTTTTACAAATAAATTATATCTATTTCAAAATTTAATAATTATTTTTTTAAAATTAAAAAATTCAATATTTTTGACTTATTATGTCTAAATTCAAATATTTGTGAAAAAGGTTCATCTGTATGTGACGTGTTGAAGATAATAGTTTTGAATAAAAAAATGTCATATCAACTTTTTAATTATTTATAATAAATTGATGAGAAATAACAAAAACAACTTTTTTATACAAAGTTTAATTGCTAAAAGAATAATATTTAAATAAGTATATACTAAGATAAAAATATGGAAAATTGGTCAAATTTTACCTCTAAACTTGATATTTATTTTTATTAAAAATTTTAAATTCATCCAATTATTTCTCAAATTTTAATAAATAAAAGATTATATTCAAAAATTCGCTCATATCCTCAATAAATCGTAAAATTTAGGTATCTTATCAAATTAGTGGATAAATTAACAAAATAATAATAATTAGCGGATGATATTGTAATATTAAATTAAGTCTATAGTTTTATTGGGTAAAATTAAAAATTTAGAGTAAAAATTAAAAAGGAGGTAAAAACTTTAGAGTAAAATTTAAAAAGTAATAATTTTAAATGTTATTTGACTTTAAAACGTCAAATAACTCAAAACTTAACTTGAAATGAGCTTAACATTTGTCCACCCTCCGAAATATTCAAAGTAACCTAAAAGTATCTAAAATGAACATGAATGTCTCTAGGTAAGCCTAAAGCACATAACCCACCCCTCGAAGCTACGTGAGTGTCTTAAAATTACCCAAACGTCCTTTGAAATCAAAACCTAACTCAAGATGACATTAAAATGTATAGAGCAACCCTAGAAACCTACCAACTAACCAAACGTAGCTAAAGAGTGTCTAAGTGTCTTTAAGAAACCTTAACGCACCGGCAATACTCACCTCTAGTCACCATTACTTACTACCATTTCGATAACCCCTTGTAATGATTGACTGTAATGACCATATCATATATTATAAATATAAATACGAGACTATTAATTAATAATACTTAATCGTTCTCATGCAAATAGACATCCTATTGTATTTAATAAGTTTTTAAATGGTAAAAAAAATGTCAACCAATAATTAAAATTCAATTTTAAGTAAAGACTTGTACAGAGAAAAGTGGAAGGATAAATTTGTAATTTGAAATAGTAAATAAATAAGAGGGTGGGAAGATTCAAACAAACGAAGAATAAATAAATAAATAAATAAATAAATGAGAAGAGTAATCGATGACAGATCATCAAGGAAAGAAGACGTGGACCAATTAAAACCAAAGTCGCCTGGGGCCCACCACCACCACCACTACCACCAAAATATCCACTTAATATAACCTATCTTCCTCTAAACCCCTCTTATTAAAAATAAATAAATAAATAAACCAAAACAGAGAGAAAAAAAAAGAAAAGAAGAAGAAGCCATTGAGCCCTCCGACGAGGCCACTCCTCCGTTCATCCCCGGCCACGGGGCTCTGTCGGGGATTCCACCCAAACCCACATCCACCATGTCCGAATCCTACGCGCCTCCGCCACCGCCCCGCAAGCCAAGGTTCGTCCCGACGGCTCTGTACAAGCAGCGATCCTGGTCGCCGGACGCATCAAGAGAGGAGGCGTGGCAGAGGCAGAAGGGGAGAAGCAAGAAAGGAAGAAGCCGGAGCGTGACGGCGGAGGATCTGGACGAGTTAAAGGCCTGTCTCGAGTTGGGTTTCGAGTTCGACTCGTCCGAGTTAGACACCCGACTCTCCAATACCTTACCGGCTTTGGAACTGTATCACGCCGTCAATAAAAGCTACTCCGATTCCATCTCCAAGTCCACCGCTACGACGGCGGTTTCATCCCCCGACCGTGATTCCGTCAATTCTCCTTCCCCTCTCGGCAGCCCCCTTGCCATCCTCGGCTCCTCCGGTAGCCTTCAATTTCATGCTTTATTTTTTATTTATATTTAATTGTAGAAGTGAATCTAACCGAATTTGTTTGATGGAAATGAAAAGGAAAAAATCCACAGGCGGTGAAGACAAAGCTCCGACAGTGGGCTCAAGTGGTCGCCTGTTCGGTCAGAAACTCCTCAACCTAAGTCCGGTTAATTCTAAACTAAACCATAGTTAGTCAAAAGAAGAATGGACGTCACCGTTCACCCACCACCGCCAGTATGATTACTGTTTGAATTATGAATACAATTTTGGTGATTGTTTTTGTTTTAGAGGAGTTTTATATAATATATAATTATTATATGCAAAAATGGAGAGACAAAAAGAAAAGGAAAAAGAAAAAAGAAGAAGAAAACAGTGGTGGGTGTTATTTTGTGTTTGAACTTTTTTGTTTTTTTACTAGGTTTCTGTTTGAATTCTGTTGTTAAAAGGTCAAAACTTTGGTGGGTGTCCTTTTTTCTTGGATATGATTTCATCTTCTTCCAGGTTCTTCAAACACTTTTGGGTAAGTGATTGTTGATTTAGGTTTGATGCGCCAATTATCTCAAACTTTGTTCTACCATGTTTGCTTTCGGCTCAACAAATATGGAAAAAATCAATATATGTATCTTTGTTCGGCCCATGCTCTCTTTTTCTAGCTATGTCACTTGAGTTGTCAAGAATAAATTGCCCTAGGATTGCTCCAACGTTTAGCTTTGGAATTTCTGGGATTGAGTCATCGAAAAAGAAACTGCATCTTGATTACAAATTTGGGTAGTGAGGTGTTACAAATGGTATTAGATCGGGACCTCTCCTAATACGATGTGGTTTCGAGGATGAACCAATGCGAAATGATGCGTTCTTTCTAGAGTCTACAATTGTGAAGTCGGGACATCCAACTACTGATGTTCCATCTATAGTGTAGATATATCCGAATAAGATATTGCTACCGTCTACATTTTCACTATGATCAATATCCATAAAACATAACAGAATTACTTTGTCATTGTCATAATGAAATGAAGTATTAGATGTACCTCTCAAATATCTTAGTAGTCACTCCACAGCTTTCCCAATGTTCTTTCCTCGAGTTTTCCATGTGTTATTTCACGTCTAGTGCATACCATAACATACATCAATCTCCCAATTACACAAGTGTGTGAAACAAATGTCATGTGCTCACACGCCTTAACTGTTTCGGGTTTGGACATCATCTTCTTAATCTACTACTATGGGGATAGACTTAATGTCCCTATGACAATTTAACACGATTTGTCAAAGGAGTAGTCTTGAGTTTAGCATCATTCATTATAAATTTGGACATCTTCTCGATGCACTACTCTAGTGGATAGATTTAATGTGTAAGTAGACCTATATTGAGAAATCGTAACCCAAGAATCTCCTTTGTTGCACCCAAATCTTTCCTCTCGTATACCGAACAAATGCTTGTCTTGAAGTTGTTTTATATCCCTCCTATTGAATCATGTAATCAATATCTTATGCAAATACAAGATTAGCAATACATGGGAATCAATGCATTTCTTAAAACAACAACACTGATCTTTTTACTCCTGTGAAAACCACTCTCCCATGTGAAGAAGTTAAACTTCTTATACCACTGTCTCGGTGTTTGTTTACACCAAGCATTCCTGGCTTGGAACTACAAACCCTCTCCGTTGATGCATATAAACCTCTCTCATTTAGATCTACGTAAAAATAATGCTTTTACATTAATTTGCTCAAGATACAACCCAATCAATTTTATTTTTTTTATTTTTTGAATATCCTTTAACTACTAATCGATCCTTGAACCTCCTTTTGTCACTTAGTTCAGCCTCGATTATGAATCATTATTTGTTTAAGAAAACTCTATTTCTTATAAGCAACCCCGTCTACACCTATGTGTTATTTTTTTCAAGTGAGTTCGTCTCATCATCCATAACATGCTCTCACTTAGCCGAATCCTTCTACGCAACAGTTTTATCATATGTCACATTACAATATCTTAGAATTTGTCTGTTTTCCTCATCTCAAAACTTGTATCCAAATATGTCAAAACCATAACCTATGAAATAGCACTTCGCAGCCTTAGCATCAAGTTCGTCTCTCTTCTCTAGATCAACGTAAATGTATGAAGTACAACCAAAATGTCTTTGGCAGCCTAGAATGAATCCTCGTACTTTTTACCCACTCATTCAATGTTCTGTTCATTCTTTTAATAATATCATTTTGTCTTACCGTATCGAGAACTATTCCCATTAATTTGATTTCCTCAGTTGCACAAAATGTTTTGAATTCTGACTTGTCATACTCTTGTCCATCATCAAACCTTAGATTTTCAACTTAACTTTTTTTTTTTTTTTTTTTAAGGTGGCCAATATGGGACTGGAGAATGTCATATAAGGAAACCATGACCAGTTGAATCTAAGAACCCTCATAAGCGCCTGAATATGCAAATCCCTAGTCACAAATGCTAAAACCCCCCGAATCAATTTGATTTCACCCCAAGGAGAAATAAGACTTGAATTACCTTATTGATCAAATACAAGAAAACTTCTATGAGATTTGAATCACTCCACAAGGAAGATTTATTATATCAAGCTTGAATGATTCTAAATATGCAATCTAAATTATATGGAATTGCAAAGAAACTTAGCCGTTGGTTAAAAGAAAGCACAAGAATAGTATCCCAAGATACAGGTAAAGATGACATCAAAATCAATGTTTTAATTTCATCTTCCAAATTAATTTCCGCGTAACTCTATCGATTTTACAATCATATTGAATTCTTTTATTTGATTTACAACATATCCACATTGAGACATCTGTAAATTGAATAGTCTACGCATCGACTATACCTTGTTCATAGTCGATGACTTTTCATACATATTTGACAACGCATTCAAACAGATCCGACGTTGTCTTCTCCTTGACGATGTTGATTGCCACATTTTTTTGTCAACATTAACCGAATAAACCCTAGAGCCTTCAATCCTTGAGCTTTTGCTCCTCCATGGTCATGGAATCCGACTTCACCTCGGACAATGGTTCTTGAAGATCTCTCTAGTACAAATAAACTTCAATCTGATCTTGCAGAAACCGCAATCATATCTATCAAAGTTCTCGATTTCGATCTTTAAGCTTTCCATCTTCACATATCGTGGTAAATCTCTCCAAACTTTGATACCAATTCTTAAGATCACATAACTCACATAACTCACATACTTGATTTTGATGAAGAATACGAAAAACAAGAGAGAAGAAGTGCCCTTGTCACTCGTTAAAGTGCATGGTGTTCCATAACTAGAGAAAACATGATTCTTTAAGAATCGATAACAATCAGCATGCCACAATACGTCGTTACTTCCTAATGTCTCGACGTTACATATTTGACAATACACACCAAAACCAGCGTTACAAATGTGTGCGTACTTTCATTTGTCACCTATCACCTTATAATTTCAGATAGAGCTAATCACATTGTAACTCGCTTAGACCTTAAATACAATCGCTAAACATTTAATATCTCGAAATCAAGCCGTTTTGAAAGCACTTCTAATAACTCGAAGAACTCTCTCAGCAACTTCTTCTCCAAATTGCAACGGCATCGTTTTGCTTAGATCCATTTCGATTGCCTTCTTCTTAATCATAAGGTCTCTCTTCTCCAACAAACTCCTTTCATTACCATCTTCAATCTCCCTTCCACCATTACTACACAACTCCATCCATATCCTCAACACCTCTTTCGAGATCGGACCGATTTCCTCACGGATAATCTCTTCCACACGCCCCGATTCGCTCTCCTCACACTTCACACTCACTAGAATTCCGGTCGACGAAACAACTTTTCGAAAGAAGAGCGACGACGAGAAGTACGGGCTTACTTCCGGCACGCTGTCGAGTCGGCGTCGATACTTCTCGAGCTCAGTTTCCTCGTAGAAAGTGGTGAGGTAGTCGGGATGGAGGACGATATCGACTCGAGGGATCAAATCGAGGAAGAAGATTAGAAAAGTAGGGCTGCATTGAACTAACTCGAATTGGAAATGAGGAATGTCGTTTGTGGTTTTCAGGTAGCCGGCGATGTTGGTTATGTTGAACGCGCCGCCGTGTGGTTGCTTTAAGTGTAACCAACTTGCAATCATGAAATCAATCTGAAATTCCGAGAAAGTTGGAACAATTTAATTTTTTTAAAAAAAATTAAATTACAACCAAAAGAAAGTTACCGGCGACGGTGGAAGGGCAGATCGGATGAGGAGAGTGCCCTGTGAAGTGCCGGGTTGGTTCTGATAATACTCTACATCCGACGGAACCGTCGACGGAAGTAGATGCTCTCCGACCCCATCATCGACGGCTTGGATTAAATCCACCATCAGATCTCTGTGCGCAGCCGTCAGATGCGGAAACTCCATCAGCTTCGACGCCGGCCGACCACTCCCCATCGCCGCGGACGGCAGCTCCGCCTTGATTACTTGCCGTGTTCTTCCTCTACTTCCTCCTTGGAAACGCAATGGTGGAAGACAATAACAAGCTCTTGGGACCAGCGTCAAGGTTGTCAAAGCCATTTGTGGCCTCTCATTGCTTCATTATCTTTATTTATTTATTTTATTTTTTATTCATAAAAAAATATATTTTAATCATTTTCATTTTCAAATTATTTATAAAGAGGAATGAAACACATTTATAATTATTTTTTAAATTTATTTATACAATTTTATTAAAATCTTTTTTTTTAAGCATAGTTTTTAATATTAAATATTAAAAATAAAAAAATATATACTAAAATTTTCATTTTAATTAGAATTTAGTTATTCACCACATACGAGGATCCATGGATCCATGCCTATGGGTGAGTAGTTATTCACCATTTTAATTAGAATTTAGTTATTCACCGTATAGGAGAATTAATTTAAAATATTTTAATATTGACGTAACAAAAGTAAAGTAGTTAATAATTAATTATTTAATATTAGCTAATGTAATAATTATTTTTTAAATAATTTGTTTATATTCGTAAATACAATTATTTGATTATATTATTCATTTTTTTGGAATTTTTTTCTAGACGCAATGAACAAAATTTTAAACTAAACAGAGTTGTGGGGCCCGAAGAAACCTAACTGAGCAGATATTTTCGTTATCCCTAATCCAATCCGAGCTATCCCATCTTCGACACGGATGAAAATAAGATGCCAAACATGGCGTTGATGGTTTATCCATCTGCAAAAGCTTTCAGTCTTCCGCCGCCGGTGGAATCCCGTTTCAGAGAATTAGTGATAAGGAACGCAGCGTCGAACATGGCGGAGAATGTGCCGATCCGGCCGGGATCGTCGTCGAAGCTGAAGGAGTTTCCACATCTGTCGGCTTCTCATAGAGCTCTGATGACTGATCTCGTCGGCGCCACTGAATCTCGACTCGAAGATCGTCTTCTTCCTTGCACTCTTCCTCCTGATGTTGAATACTTCCAGAATCAGAACGGGACTTCGCAAGGCGCTCTTCTCATCAGATCTGGCTCGCCGGACTCTTCTGTATGCGTCTCTATGTCTCTGTCTCTTAAGAAATTTAGATAATCAAACTGTTTCGAGTGTACTCTGATCTGCTCCCAATTTTAGCGTTCCGGAATTGAGGATTTAAAATTTAAATTTCTTTCATAGTCTGCAGATCGATTAGATAGAAAATTGATTGTTTATGCATCTGTTAAATACTTTTTGAATCCAAATTTATCAAATCTCCAACGCTTAGCATGTTAGATACCACGGATTATTGAGTTATTACATTAATCAAAATCTCTAGCGGTTTGTAATTGTTTTGTTAAGCATTTGAACTAAAATTCTAATGTAAGTGTTTCCAACAAATCAAGAGTATGAGATAATTGTGAAAATTTTGTAGCAGCAGATCCAAATTCAAACTAACAAATTGGTAATGAGATTGTGTTCGTTATTTAATCTATGTTTCTTAACTTTTGTGTTAGATTAATTTCATATTGGGAAGTTGGTTGCATAGCCAGCTACCAACAGGAGCATCATTAAACATTGCAAGCCTTTCTGCCTACTTGAGGCCATCAACTGATGCTCCAAACTTCCTCATAGAATTCATTCAAAGCTCTCCAACCTCCCTCATTCTCATTCTGGATCTACCTCCCAGAAAGGATCTGGTGCTCAATCCAGACTACCTTCAATTGTTCTATGAAGATACAGGATTAGACAAATACCGTAAAGCAATCGAAGAACTCCCTGAAGTACGACCATATGCCATGTCCTCTCTCTTCTTCCGCTCCTTAGTTTCTCCAACTTCCATAATTGTCCGTGTCGATACGGAATCGGGAGGACCCGAACGCATGGAGGAGATTATAGCGAACCATGTCGGTCCCGTTGCAAGAGATGTGATTCGGGTGTGGTTGGATGAATGTGCTTGCAAGGAGAGAGGGGTTGGAGAGATGGAAAGAGGGAACATTGAGAAGAGGGATGAGTTGGTTAAGAAGAAAACCATTGATATAGACTTGGGTTCTAGTTTGCCAAGATTGTTTGGCCAGGAAATAGCAGATAGAGTAGTGGCAGCCATCCAACAAATCTTTGAAGCATGAAATGGTTTTGCTTTGCTTGTTGGTTGTAAATGTATAATGTATTATTTAGATGCTTAATGAAGTTAATTTCATTTATGATTTTAGCGTTGAACGGATAAAAAGGTTAATAAGACTAAGTATTTAAAATACGCTCAGGAAACCAGTGACTCTTTCTATAAGCAAAATTTTAAAGCGTTACAAACTTATAAGAAATTGCTCTGTCGAGGTTCTTAAACTGGCATCTAGACTTAAGTAATTGAACCAAAGGAATACTTAAGTAACTAAACCAAAGGAACAGTGACTAAAAGTAGGTTCCATCATAAATCTTGTCATATTTGATTGCATTTTCCAACCCAGTAAAATCACTTATTCGATATTTTTAAATACTTAAACCATGTTTAGCATTTTCTCAAGTAAAGACAAGACCCGTCTACATATGATGGCTTCAGCTAAGAAATGGAATCAAGTCACTAAAGTTTGATTTTCGCATTTAAGTTGTAATTTTTATGTTAACCTGTCATTTTTTTATGATTCTATTATTATGTTTGAAAATAAATTTATAAACCTTAAGTGACAATGTTTAAAGTGAATTGTTTTAATGGTTTTTTTGCACACTACAGTCATGACATACATGTAATAGTCGTCTTATTTTATAGAAAAAAAAAAGAAAAAAAAGTAGGATAAACATGATCATTCATCTTAATTATTATAGTTACTATATTTAAAATTTTGATGATGTTTTCTAATAAAATTAAGATAATTTTTTTTAATTAGTTTATATTTTCCAGGTATGTAACATAAATATTAAATTTGAAAATTGAATTAGAATATTTTCTTGGATGGTATATAATTTTCCATATTTTATTATATAATTATTTAATGTGATTCTAATTTTTCTCCTTCACTAACTTTAAGGTCGAAAACTATTTTAAGAAAATTAAGAAAACAATTAAAAAAAATTAATATGTACTAATATAATTAAGTAATTTAATGAATTTGACAAATTATAAATAAAGTTAAATTAGATATAAAGAAAACCGTAATTATTTATGCATAATATATATTTACATAAAAAATTTATCAGCTTTCTATTAATGTCATCCTTGATAATTTTTTAAAAAGGAATGTTATTATTATTTTTTTTTATCTTAAAAGAGTAAAATATAAAATACAATAAAGTGCAAGATAATAAATTAAGATCTCAAAATTCAGTAACTTCCAACAAAACACAAATACCATAACAAATTCAGTTCATGAATTTACGGTTGCACACATTAAGTGCATAATATTAATTATTCTCTAAAATATTAATTATTTTAATTAAAATCCAATTTTATGGCTAACTTTCTTTATTTGTATTTGTAATTTATAAAATTAGTTTTTTCTTATTTTATGGACATTTTTAACCCATTATTGTTTTTAATAAAAGTACTCTTTATTTATTTTTAAACTTTATTTTAAAACCTTTTTAAAATTTACAGCTTCAATATATATTTTAAGAAAATGATTTTTAAGAGTTATTAAATAATAAATAATAAAAATTAATTATAAAGTTAGATAAAAATAAAATAAATATATGTATGATGAGCAAAAATATATATTTTGAAAATAACAATAAATTCAAATTGGTTCGATTCAACCCAATGTATAAAGTTTCATTTGTTTAAACCGACCCAAATAAGTTTATAACCCAACAAAAAATTATACGTGAGTTGGGTTGATCGAATTTTTTAAACGTCCCAAATAAATGTGGATCTGGAATTCAAACTTTTAGCTATTCATTAGAATATAAAGAACGAATAAAACGATAGCTCGGTCAAAGTGATCTCGACGAGCAAGGGAGCCCTTTGAGCGTAGGTTGATAAAAAAAAAAAGAAAATAAAAATTGGAGCATTTAATGAAAGGAGTGTGGGTTTTGAAAACATAGAGAATGGAGGGTAAGTTATTTGTTGATGGTTACCAAATATAGAGAGTGTGGATGGATAAGGGGTTGAAATGGTTGTGTATAGGTCGTAGGCGTAAGAAGAGCGATGGAATTTGGGCGTGTCCAGAAGTCTTCTTACAAATGAGTGCAGCACGCGCAGGATCTTTGGTCGCTACTCCAGCTCACTATCCACCCACCTTCCAAACAACCTAAATTCTTCTTCCCCCTCTTCGATTCCTTCTTCTGCTACTCAATTATTCGCTCCAAATTCTGAATGCCACCACATTTTGCGACCGCCTCAACCTCTTCAATCGTCGGATTGGGCTTCCATTCCTGCTGGGAAACCATTTTCGTGCTTGATCTCTTCATCGGAATTCTATGTCTCTCAATTTTGCATCGTTTTTTGTTTCTGGGTCTTCAGGTTTGTTTTTCTGCTCCGCTTGGTGTTTTTCTTGGCTCTCGAGTTGCTGGAATTCTCTCTTTTTTTGTTTTCAATTTTGTTGATCTTTCTGTTATGGATCATCACCTTTGTACATGTTGTGTAGGGTTTTGAACCTCTTGAATGTTTGTCTCTGAATGGTTCATGATTGTTCAATTTCTTTTGATTTTGCTTCTGCTTCTGCTAGTTTGATTTATCTTGGCATCTAATAGAAGCTTGGGTTTGTGATTTACTCATCGATTTCCTCGTCATTTTGCATCGTTTGTTTATCCCCCTTTTCTTAAATGGATTTTTACTCCGTATATTTTCTGTCATGATTTCATATTTATACATTAACTACGATGAAAGTAAGATTTTCCCCTCTATACAATAATAGAATGCCTCTGACTTATGTTTTGATTGAATTTATTGAATTTCATAGGTGTCATTTTCTTAAATGCTGCATTATTCTGGAGATAAGAAGGAAGAAATGAAGATGAAGAACAAATACAGGAAATCAACTACTTTGCGTTGCGATGCAGGGAGCATACGTTTGATATCTGTGGTAATAGGGAGTCTAATGGGGTGTATTCTTCTGCTACAATTATATTCTCCTATAAGCCGCAAGGATACATTTATAGGTCAGGATATCCAACTTCGGACAAGTCATCGCCTGTACTTTCGTGAACTTGAAGAGGTGGAAGAGGAGAAGATTCAAATTCCCCCACCAAGGGGTAAGAGATCACCCCGTGCAGCAAAGCGAAGACCGAAGAGAACAACCACACTGATTGATGAATTTCTTGATGAAGATTCACCACTTAGGCACAAATTCTTTCCTGATCGTAAAACTTCTGTTGATCCAACGATTACAGGAAACGATAGTATGTTCTATTATCCAGGGAGAGTTTGGCTGGATACTGAAGGGAATCCCATCCAAGCTCATGGAGGTGGCGTTTTATACGATGAAATATCTGAAACATACTATTGGTATGGAGAGTATAAAGATGGCCCCACCTACCACGCTCATAAAAAGGGGGCTGCACGGGTAAAATCATCTATACTCTGCCTTTCTGGACCTTCATTTTCTGTAATGTTAGTCTAATGCTTCCACTGGTAAAAAAATTCCGATCACATAAACTGTTGGCGTGCATCTATATGAATTTGTTTGGAACAACACAGTTTGATTAGTGCCTCAGACTTTTTTCTTTCTTATCCATTATTAATAGTATTTTCTTCTTTAGTATAGAAACTTATAATGTCAATTATTGCTCCATGGTGCTTTTATCTGACTTTTATGTTCTTAATACGATGTATATCAGCTTGAGTGATTGTCATATGTTGAATTCCTTCTAGTTCACCACTTTTACCATACTCCAGTCTTGATAAGGTCCTACCCAACTTGTGAATCTTATTAGTTTTTGAGATGGTATGTAATGCTTGAGAGGTTACGTTAAGATCTTGGAGGATGACAGTGAGAAGAAATTTCAATGCAGAGGAAGTGAATGCACTTTGCTGTCTTTGGAGTTGATGGAGAGCATGTTGATTTTGAGATAGTAGGTTAAGATGGAATTTAGATTAAAATAGGTTTTTTTTTGGTTAAATGTTTTGTTGAGGAATCATTTGATGATCCTACTCGTCCTATAAGTCTCTATAAATGATTTGTGGAAGTCAAAGAGTCTAAAGAAAGGTGGATATCCTAATCTCGTTGGCTTTCGGAAAGCTTAAATTACAGCTGATGGACTTTATACAACACATCAAGAAGTTACCAGAAAATCAAGATCTCCAACTGACATGGATAAATAAAGGGGAACTGTTATTAGAAAATGAATCTTGTCATGGGGCAAGAAAAGAAGATGAAATTGACATAATTTGTCTAAAATTCCTAGATCCTTCCCTTTCAAAATTGTTTAATTCCTTTCAAAGATAAATTGACTGAAAAGAGGGCCAACGTGGCCTTATCCCAACTTCCCAACTCTCTTTCTAAGCCCATGGCCATTAGAGGACAAGACGTCGGTGGGTGATTAGAGTCAGAGAAACACCAGGAAAGATGCAACTTTTTTTTTTTTTTGAACCAGAAATGAAACTTTTCATTGAAGAGATGAAAAGAGATTAATGCTCAAAGGATACAAACACCTAATGGTGTGAAGATAAACAAAGTTACAAAGGATTAAATCTTGTAAAGAAAAACCACCAAAGAGTTGGAAAGAGAACACCAAATAGAGGCTTTTAGATGGGCTGACTCAAATTGATCTAACCAAGAACAATGTCTATCTTAAAAAATCCTCTGATTTCATTACAACCAAAGTTCTGAAATCAAAACCTTTTCTGCATTAACCCAAAGCAAATGAGAGTCCAAGTGCAAAGAGGGACCCAAAAGAATCGGAAGAACATTGCTTTTGACATGTGAACAGAAAACCCCCTGCAAATTAAAAATTATGAACAATTTGAACCAGCAAGCCTGAGTGAAAGAGCATTACAAAAAAATTTGGTTGAGAGATTCCCTTGTTTTGTGTCCCCATATCAGCCTACATATATCCTCAGGCAGGGTTGCCTTTACAGCAGTTGGGTGATGAAAAGGAGATTTACTAGAACAATTTACCAACTTTCCTAAGTACCAAATTCTGTTCTCCGAAGACAAATGATATACATGAGAATGCAGTTCTTGTGTTAATTTCAATTTTTTTTTTAATCCTGAAATGGTTTTGCCAACGTTTAGGGACTATTCCTTTCTCATCTGCATTCCAGCAATCCCCCTACTGCTCTATGTATGCTGATGACATTTTGAGTTGCTAAGTTTTGAAACTGGACATAACTTTCTTTATCTTCAAACGGTCTCTCCAGTCAAACACTGTCCTCACTCGAAGTTGACATACAGTCCAGACCCTGAGGAAACAAATCTAGATCGATCTCTATTATTAAATTTCTCTGAAGGCACGTCAATGTTTGTCTCAAAGTACGCATATTTGGAGAAGATAACACCTGTTTCCTTTTGCATTTTAGCGATGAGGCCTACTCTTTCTTCCAGTATCAATTCTTTTGGAAGCAGTTTCAATTTTTGTCTTCTCCTTTAAGCCGTTTTACCTTGAGTTGCTGTCCCCATCTAATGTTTTATTTCAACTGTAAATCTTATGATGAATGGGGAGGTCCAGTCCCTTAGAATCTCTTAGTCCATCTATATCAAAAATAGCTTGGACAACCTTAGTGCCTGATGAAAAAGGCTATGTTCTGTTCTTAGGTACTGCACAATTTTAATATTTTTATATTCCCGAGAATCACGTTTACTTCTTTTGATTAAAGTGAAAAATGGGACTGTAGAGCCTGAATATATTTATGTGGCTGCATTAGCTTTGTCCATATTCCCATGTGAGCCCCTGAAATTGGCTTCTCGGTCTGTTTTGTTAACCCATGGATCTATGAATTTTCTTTTTCTGTCACTTGTATTTTATCAATATGATTTTTCTGTTTCTGTACTTTTCTTCTCATGCTGAAGTTTCAGTTGCAGCTTTGGCATGGGACTAAGTTTAAGGTTGTTTCCCCTTGATTTTTCTTAGTTATGCACGCTAAGAATGGACACTAGTGGCTAGTTAATGAACGGATGAAAAGAACAATTCTTCAATATAATTTGCTTTTGTAGAATCAAAAATCTTAATATTGCAATAAATGAAAGACATTTCCCTTGCATTTCGATTGGGAGTTTATCTTTAATAGGGCTCTTCATGAAATTGTAAGCTTTAAGTTGAGTGATAGTGTCAATCATCTTTCAAGGGATTTCAGTTGCTTGTTTGGCTTCTCAAGTTCTATTTGTGTTGCATTATCTAGGAAAGGATTTTGCATCTTTGTGGTAGTCTAAACTGCATACATAATCAAATCCTCTCTTGCAACTAGTTGACTCAATCATGATACTTATAGTTTGGCAAAACTGAGTTTCCTTTCAGTCTAACGGCGGCAAAACTGAGTTTCCTTTCAGTCTAACGGCTGAGCCACTTGGGGAGTTGGAGTTTCCATAGATTTTTTGGGATTTTGAAAATCTCGAACGTCATCAAGAGGTCTACTTTGGACGTTTCTCTTTTAGGTATGATTTATCTCTATATGCATAATAGTAGTACGGGAAGAGGATCAAAATAGAAAAAGAAAATTGTTAGGGAGGGAAGAGAATAAATTAAAGGAGTATTAAAGAAGTGCATATGCGCATCAAAATTTATTTACAGTTGATAGAAAAATATTAAACAGAGTTTATTGAGATTTGAGGCTAAAGTTGGTACTTCCCATTAGGGATATGGTTAGCTTGATGATTCTAGGCTCAAGAACTCAGACACCCTTCTCTTTATGATTCTAGTGGGACGTCCATTTAAAATAGACACGAAGGTCCTATGACTATACATCGTTTAAGCCTTTCCCGGACGTTTTTCCTTGAAAGAAACAATCAAATCTTTAACAACTAAGCAAAGTCCTTTGATTGGGTTATAGAATCTTGTATGCTTTTAGTTCTTTCTTGGCGTAAAAACGAAGTAAAAAAAATTGTAACTTGTCAGTTCCCTTAACGATCTGCTGTCCTCCTTTGAATATCACCACCATCTACTAAATTCTCTTTGTCTACCAAACGCTTCTTTGGGTCCACCTCCCACCTCCTATACTGAAGTTGAAGAGTCTTTTAGGTTAACTCCATCTTGAATCTGTGTCCCCCAAGTTCTAGAGACCACAATTTGAGATGGAACCCGAGCTACTCGGTGTGTATCAACTTCACGCTAAGCTATTCAACTTTTGTGGTCATCAATATTGGTTGTTACTATCTTCATTCAACAGAACATGCTATGGAGTAGTTCCTTCGGGTCTTCTTTCAAGATTAAGGTGAAGATTTTGTAGAAATTTTCAGTCGAAGGTGTTTTTTTTAGGGAAATGGCTTAAAAAGAACCCCTAGAGCGGTGCTAAAAAAGAACCATCAATTTTTTATTTGCTTTAAGATCGAGTAGTGCTGTGCTGTTTTAGCTTTAATTTTACTACATTTTCCACCTTTGTTCATGTGATAAAGGTTCACTGCTATGTTCTCTCTTCTTTGTCACTAGAATCATTTATTCTCAACGTGCGCAACAAATTAGCCTTCGAAACTTGACTAAAACATTTTGATGTTCTTATGATTAGGTCGACATTATAGGAGTTGGTTGCTACTCCTCCAAAGACTTGTGGACCTGGAAAAGCGAAGGCATTGTTTTGACAGCGGAAGAAACAAATGAGACCCATGATCTTCACAAATCCAACGTACTCGAGAGGCCGAAAGTAATCTATAATTCAAAGACTGGAAAATACGTAATGTGGATGCATGTCGATGATGCGAACTATACGAAAGCTTCTGTGGGTATCGCCGTTAGTGATTACCCGACCGGCCCATTCGATTATCTTTACAGCAAAAGACCCCATGGGTTTGACAGTAGAGATATGACAATGTTCAAAGATGATGATGGTACAGCCTATCTCGTTTACTCATCTGTAGACAATAGTGAACTTCATATAGGACCTCTCACCGAAGATTATCTCGATGTGACCAATGTTGCGAGAAGGATTCTCATCGGCCAGCATCGGGAAGCACCAGCTTTGTTCAAACACCAGGGAACTTACTACATGATCACATCAGGGTGCACGGGATGGGCACCGAATGAGGCATTGACACATGCAGCAGAGTCGATCATGGGTCCATGGGAGACGATGGAAAACCCGTGTATAGGAGGAAACAAGATGTTTCGACTAGCTACATTCTTTGCTCAGAGCACATTTGTTCTTCCCCTACCTTCATATCCCAGCTTGTTTATTTTCATGGCAGACCGATGGAATCCCGCCAACCTTAGAGACTCGAGGTACATTTGGTTGCCATTAATGGTCGGAGGACTTGTCGATGAACCACTCGACTACAATTTTGGGTTCCCTTTGTGGTCAAGAGTGTCTATATATTGGCATAGAAAGTGGAAGCTTCCTAAGGGCTGGAATCCGTTGAAATGACACGAACTGTTCTTTCGATCGACCCCGCTCAATGTACCATACAAAGAAAGGTCGTTGTTTGATTCTTTCAGTGTCCCATAGTTTTCCTTACCAAGTCAATAATGTTTAACTTAGTTCATATTATAGGCACAGAATTTTCAACCCATAAGTGAACTTATTATACCTTTTGATTAATAATCATTATATTAGGTTTTAAATTTCAATCTTCTCTTTCCCTTTTCAATTCATATGATAATATTCGCTCGTTACTTAGAGATATTCATATGATAATATTCGCTCATACTTCAGATACGAGATACTGGTACATGAATAATTTAATACATATATCTTTCAAATAAATTTAACTCTCGTCACTTTTTATAATAATATAAGTCCACTACTAGTAGATATTGTGTGTTTTGGTCCGTTACGTATTGCCGTTAGCCTCACTGTTTTAAAACGTGTCAGCTAGAGAGAGGTTTCCACACCTTTATAAGGAATGTTTGGTTCCTCTCTCCAACAGATGTTGGATCTCATAATTCACGCCCTACGCCCTTGAGGACTCAGCGTTCTCACTAGCACATCGCTCGGTGTCTGGCTTTGATACTATTTGTAACAGCCCAAGCACACGTAGTAGATATTGTTTACTTTAGCCTAGTATGTATAGTCATCAACCTTACAATTTTAAAATGCCTCCGGTATGGAGAGCTTTCTACACCTTTGTAAGGAATGTTTCGTTCTCTTTTCCAATTGATGTGGGATCTCACAATATTTAGTTGTTATTAATCAAGTACGCGGATCTCTCACGTACATATACCTCGTATCCATAAATGCATGAAACAAGTTTAATATCAAACACGTCCCCTCGTAGCTTGGCTTGGATTTCATTAGTTTGTTAATAACATTGCTAAAAGATTTTAATATTACAAAGTAAATCTCAAATCTCAAATGGAAAAAAACGGAGTAAAAAACCAAATGTTGAAATAGAGAGAGATCTTTTTCAATGTGAACTACTACTCTGGCGACTCTTCTCTCCGTCCAGTGGTTCAGGCGTCCATGCGGCGGCCCAGACCACCGCCTGCCCCTTCCAAGCCAAGAAAATTCCGGCATCGGCGTCCTCGCCGTCATCCAACACCGTCCACCCATCCCTATACCTCCTTAAAAGCGCACGTACGTCGTCGTTTACATCCTCACTAAACGACACCGGTTTGAAACCGCCCTCATGCAAACGACGAGCCCAACGCGCAGCCGTCTCGCGCCTCTCAACACACTCCGCTGGCGCGCGTGCAAGCAAGTCCACGATAGCGCGTCCAGCGGCGCGTTCGAGCATCAACTTTTCATCACTTGTGGAAGGGAAACTTCCGTCCAAGGAATCAAAGTAAACCCTAAACCACCGTAAACATTCTTGAACGTCTTTGACAAAGTCAACGCCGTCGCTATCGAGATCTGCCTGCTCCTCCACCACAGTGATTATCCTCGGCCGCAAAGCTCCGAACCGTGAAATCAGAAAATCGCGGCGGTTTTCGACCGGCGTGACGGAGCGGAAGGCGCCGACGCAGTTAATTGCAAGGGCTTCGTCGTCATTAACCCCTAACTCCGTGAAATTTAGCTGTGAAATGTCGCCGGAGTAATATATTGCTTTGAATTTGAAGGGAACCCCCATAAGCCTCGCGAATTTCTCTATTCTTCTGCTAATTTCTCTCATCACCTTCTGCAAATCCATTTACAATACAGTACTTAAGAATTTATTTTATCTATTTATTTCTTAACCATTTCTAAAAGAAAATCCAAATAAGATTATAACTTAATCCTATGTATTATGAACAAAGTATAATTTTTTTTTTTAAATAATTAAAAATCAAGAACAACCGGACAACCCAACCTAAAAACTTAAATTACTTACCCCAATTGGTAAATGTTTGATATTTGAAAGTATAATTTTTTTAAATAATTAAAAAATAAGAACAATCAGACGACAACTTAAATTACTAATGGTGATTTATAAGTGTTTGATATTTGAAAGTCTAATCTATAAATGTTTGATATTTGAAAGTATAATTTTTTTAAATAATTAAAAAATAAGAACAAAATTCAGAACCCAATCTCATTGTAAATATTTGATATTTGAAAAAATATATATTTTTTTAAAATAATTAAAAAAATAAGAACGACCCCAACCCAACCTAAAAACTTGAATTATTGACCCAAGAATTAACTTCAAATTTCCAACTTGTATACACCTTATTAGGAATGAGGACTTTCCTGAGTGTCCACTTTAAGCATAAGATCTGAGCTTTTGGTTTTTGAAAATAACTCGTATCAATGTAAATGTATTTCTTACTTTATAAACTCATGATCGTTTCTCTAATTAGCTACCGTGGAACTCTCTCCCAACAAATATAACATAAATTTATAAATTTCAAACCTTATCCGATCTGGCTGCGACTAGTGTCGTGAGCCTAAGGTGTGGAGTTTCGTCTGACCGAGATGCTAGAGCTTCAAGGAAAGTTGGCCATTGAGTACAAAAGGAGTTACTAATATCAATTATATGCAACTTCTTCTCTCCTTCAAAAGCCTCCATGATAACACCATTTGAAGCAACATGACCAAACGTCATCCATGGACTCACCTCTTGAAACTTCAATACCATTCTTCTCATCGACGCGAAACAAGACCGTTTCTCCGACACCATTGCCAAGGTTCGGTAGCACCGTTCACCAGAGTTCGTGACATGACTAAACATAGCTCGAAGAAAGTAAAAAGCCAATTTTTGATCAATATCGCCATAGGGCGAACCAAGCTCGTTAAGCATCCACATGAGTTGTTGGATTCGAGAAGCGTTGTTATCAACAATGGCAATGGCAGTTTGGACGATCAACGTAGAAGCCCAACCATTAGAGAATTCCAAGTTCACGTCTAAAGGGGCGAACCATCGATCAGTAGAATTGATAGTACCTAATAAAATTACGGATAAACAAACAACATCTTTTTTTAAATGATCTCGTACCAATAAAAATAGTATTACTTACTTATATACTCGTGATCTTGATGAACATGGTCGTTATCAGGACGATGGTTGGAAGAAGAGGAGGCAGAGAAATGTTGTTGATCCACCATGAAGGAGCTGGTGAAGCATTGTTCAGGTGGTGATGGGATGAGGAAGCAATGATTTTGAAGATCAACAGAATTCTTGGAGCTGGTGCTTGAGTTGTAAGATTGATCAGAAGGTTGATGAAGGTTGGAGACAAGCCTGAACAAGGTATCCATTAATAAGAACACTTGAAGAACAGGAGAAAAAAAAGGGAAATTTTGTGGGATTGATTTGAAAAGGCATGAAATTGGGGAAGAGGAAGTGGAAAAATTGGTGGGTCTGACAAAAGATGATGAAAGTGAAGAAGAAAAGGGTTAGGAAATGTCGAGATCATTTCATAAGTTGGTGGCTTTTGCATACCTTTCCACTGTTCATCCACTCTTTCTCTCTCTACATTTCTTTATCCAACTATATATTATATTCAACGTAACCATTATACAATATAGTTTTCTTTTAATAATTATCTTATAGAAACTAAAGTTGTATATTCAAAATGTGACTTCTTTAATCATAATATATTATTTTGATTATGCTAAAAGTATGCCAAATGGAGGTTTTGAGGGAGGAGAGAGAGAGGGATAAGGAAGAAGTAAAGCTGCCGGCGTGCCTATTATCATCATCCATCTCCTTATCTCAATTTGATTGGGTCGATTGGATCGAGTTGAAATATTTTTTAGACTCAATCTAATTGTTCAAGTTGAAATTACTCTTATCCCAATTCAACCAATCATAAATTTTTTGAGTTAGGTTGGTTCGAGTTGAAACATTTCTTTTAGACTCCGTCTAATTGTTTAAAGGTTTACATGTTGTAATGACTTTGCTTTCGGCTTTCTTAAGGTCTCCTACGAATGGAGATATGATAAATTCTTTAATTATAAATTCATGATCATTCTCTAAATTAGCCAACGTGGACTTTCAATCCAACACCTCCCCTCGAACAAAATATGTCTCCCCTTAATCAAGGCTCGACTCCTTTTTCTTTTGCAGTCATCTTAGTCATTTTTTACTATGCCTTCGACTTTTTCTCTTGGAGTTTTTTGTTCGACATTTGAGAATTCTACTGGCATGACTAAGTTTAGGGCATGACTCTAATGTCATGTTAGATGAACACGACTTTCCATAATGGTATGATATTGTCCACTTTGAACCTAAATTTCAATATTTTTGAAATGAATGAAAATAATATATAATACACCATGTTTGATTCGATTCAATAGAATTCTATAAAATTTTCATTTATTTAAATTGAACTTAATCCAAAAATAAATTTATAATCGACTAAATTGATTTGGATTGAATTGATCGAATTTTTCGAATCATGGGTTATTTGAACGATAGAGTTGGTGTGATCGGTTTGGTTTTCGTTTCTTATTTTGTTTGTGGTAAACAAAGAAAGGTCGACAACAACGTTATTGTTTGATAGTACAAAAATAAATGTGTAGGCTTTTGAGGGAGCTTTCTGCTGAAACTTACAAAACCAAAAAAAAAGAAAAAAGAAAAAAAAGAAAAAAAAAATGAATCTTTCAAAGGTGGGTTTTTCGTTATCATTATGTCTCAAACCCAACTTGGCTCTTATTTGTCTCAATCCTCTTGTCCTCAACCCACTCCTTATAATCTTACATTTTTACATTTTAAAAAAAATATATTTATTTATATTATGGAACAAAACATAATAAAACGTGTTTGGTGTTACAATCGCACTCGTTTAACAGCAGGATGACGATTGTGTGGTGCTTGTTCTAACCTAGTAAACAAGTCAGACATACAAAAGATCGAACTTTCCAAACATTCTCGATGTAGTCTTTAGTCTAAAATTTAGAGAGAGAATGTTTTTTTTTTTTTTTTTAAACATGATTGAGAAAATGAGTTGAAAACAATTTGAAAGAAAGTGTCGCAGATGTCAATTGCTTGGAAGACACTTGGACAAAAGAGCTTACAATACTAAGGTGAAGAAGTTTGATATCTAATTGGTCTCTGTTACGGTACATTTTGTGGCATTTTATGTTTGTAGGAGTAGAAATAATTTTGTTCGAAATGTCTCACACACATCAATTATAATGATAAAATAATACAACATGAAAGCAAATAAAAGAGTTCACCAGGCCATAGGACATGCAATCATAGATCTGATTACTTCACTCCTTCCTTCCCCTCGTTTGATAGAGAGTTTTCTTATCTCCCAATACACTGAATGTAGAATCTTTAATAGGTGATGATGACCATTTCTGTAGATACTGAAGCCCAATCTAAGATTCACAAGGAATCGTAAGAGCCCACTTGAAGAACTACCATTGAGAAAGAAATCTTTATTCAATTCATATAATCTTTTTGAAGCTAGCATCGCTAGTTGACTCCTCTTCGTCGACAACTAGCCAGCAGTTACCGACGGGACTTCCTTGCCTTCTGCCTACCCGCCTTCTCTTATCTTACCCTTCAGAACTCTACACAAACCCTCGTAACTTAAATCACGCCTTGGACAAACATGACTGTGACACTTTGCTTTAAGTAATCTAATGTCGAGCGGCCTCTTAATTTTTTTAAAAAAAAGCATGTGAACGAGTCCAAAACATATTATAAAACTCGTCTTTTAACTTAGTCTCGGATCGAATACAAGCATATAGCTTTTCATGACGTTAAAGGACAGGTCAATTATTGTTAGTTAATCCATCCAACATATGGAATTTTTCATGTGGAAAACCTTCATAACAACTATTTTGGAGTCTTCCTCTTAAGGGAATAGAATCGGATGAGGCCTGCAAAAAGAATTTTAATTTAAATCCACACAACCGGATAAACCGGTCAAACTCTTTTTAATTTTATTAATTAATAAAACAATGACCAAAGACTTAGAAAAATATTTTATTAAATTAATATGGTTGTCTTTCTCTTAATCAGAAAAATATTTTATTAAATTAATATGGTTGTCTTTCTCTTAATCTCTCAACTAAGGGCTGTTTCAATAATTACTTACAAACAAAAATTAATTTATACACTTTTTAAATATAATTCAGAGTTTAGTCATCTGAAGTGAATTAAACAAAGATTAGACATCTGTATTGGGTTCAGGTCTTGATCGAGTTGGGCTACGTAGTCTCATTTTGTTTCTAGTTTAAGTTCGTGTAAATTTAGTTGAACCAAAATTTTAGACTACCTGATAGAGACTAAGTGGTTTAATTAGATTAATTAGAAAAATATTTGATGGTTAGTCATGAGTTGTGACTAGATATTAAAAAGACAGAGAACAACTTGTTACTCCCATCACCAACTCAACAAACTCGAAATTTCAAACTATTCCATTTTTTTTTTTTTTTTAACTAAAGTTGTGATGGTTGTGGTTAAAAATAAATAATTTTTAATTGTTATTTTAGTTCATATTAAATATAAGAGCAATTGTCCACAGCCCAAATCTAAAATTAGTGTTTTGTGGGCTTTTGAATGCAAAGCCGGATATCTGTTACATGTCCAGGCTTGAGAAACGGAATGGGTGATCAGAGAAACGGCGGCTATGGTGGCGACAGCAGCAGCGGTGAGGAGGACGGCGACGCCCAATGGAGAGCCGCAATCGACTCTGTCACTACCACGTCTGTGTTTCTCTCGTCGTTAACTAATGGTCTTCCTGCTACTTCTGCAACCACTGCTTCAAACTCGGACGATGACTCCGAGCTTAATCTCGGTCCTCAACCGCCCAAGCAATATCAAATCAAGGTCTCTGTTGCGTCATTTCTCCTCCATCTCTCCCACCAAGCATTAACCTTCTTTGCCTAGTTTTTCTCATTCTTTTCTTTGCCTTGGAATGTTTGCGACTTCTTTTGAGTTGAAGCCGTTGGAGCGAGAAATGATTGGGATATAATGTTATTTATATAATTAAAACTTTGTTCAAGCTAGAATAGTGTGTTCGTGTTTTGGTGATTCGTATGATTTTTATTCAAGATGCAAGAGATGTTGATTGATTAATTTGGTTTGGCCGTGAAGGCTGGGAGTTCCTTGGAGTTCCATATTTTTTGTTACTTGATGACAATGAATTTCAGCAGATTGGTTGCTACTCTGAATCTGAAGCCAATATATTCTCGGTGACTGACTATTTTTATTAGGGGGAATTAGCACAATTGAGATTACGGCTTATCAAGTGATACAATTATGTACCTCTTTATCATTCGTAATCATTCGAATGCAGTGGCTAGAAACATTAGACACTGTAACTGTATGCCTGTAATTAAGCATGTCTAATCCACTTGGATGGATGTGCATCAAGATGCGTCGTTAACAGCAGAAACGCTACACTTCTAATTGTAAACGTGTTTACTTTGCCTTTTTGGTGTAAATATGCATGTAGCCTATTTTCTTGCCTCCCCCACTTCTTCCCGCATACAAATGCTATCTTCATTGTCATTTCTTACAATAACTGATTGATTTCTTGCAGGCACAGAAGATGTTGGAGAATATTTTGGAAACTACTCTGGAGGTGGTAGAACATTCCACAGCTATTCCTTGTGATGATTCCAAAACCAGTGAAGGTGGAATTCGTTTGTTTAAAAATGCTCCCGTTGGAGTTGTGTTTGATCACATCGGTAAGTAGTTTAACTGTATTTTCTTATCTGAAGAAGTTAGAAGGCAGAAAAGGTGATATTTGATGCTCGTATATAGGACCCCTAATCTTGGATGTCTTTAACTAGTATGAAACTTGTATTTATCATAGTGGTCTATTTCATTGAGCAAGCATTGTTACCTGTGTGAATGTTTCTTGACAACTCCCTTCAATGATTAGTTAAAAAATGTTGAGAATAGATAACATAGAGAATCAATAATATTTTGTGGGGTAGGAGCTTCTCATTAGTCGTTACTCATTAGTGAAATTGAAAATAAGGAAGGGAGTTGTGTTTTCAATGTGAGCTAACACAGAAGACATCATCAAATATTTCCAGGATATGTACTTCAAAGATTTATGGTTATTGGTTTAGTTTGTAGCCCAAATGAAAGTTCTAAAACCACCCACTTCATTTATCTCATCTTTTTTTATGAGAAACCAAGTTTCATTCATAAGATAAAAGAAAAACCACCTACGCTTTGCTCAACCTAACCCAAAGACTTACTTTTAGAGGCTGCTAGAGGAAAATTTAGACCATAAGTTTCTGGTAAAGTTTGTGGTTAGTTAGCCAGTGAGCACTAGATTCCCTGCTCTTTTGGTTTTCATTGTTCAAGGAGTTTACTGTAGGCAGTTGTTGGAATAGAAATGATGACGGGCGGAACTTAGATTTTAAAAGGCAACTTTTAGAAGTTAAACTTAATGAATGGGCTCCCTTATCGAAGTTTTTGGAATATAACTCTCCGTATTGGCAGGGGATAGTCAGAGATGGCTGTAAGAGTTTGAAGTCCTCTCTCAAATCAATTATAGCCACATACAGAATCCTAAAGAAAAAACTGGTTGCTTTTGGTTTCAACTTTCAAGTGGAAACTGAAATAATGAAGTGTACCCATAGAATATCAAATTTTTCGTTTGGTCATTGCTTTTATTTTATTTATTATTATTTTTTGATGAAAGATAATAATTTCATTAACGAATGAAATGGAGGAAATAGATGAGTAATGACTCCAAATATCTAAAGGTGTTACAAGAAAACTTTCCAATTCAAAATAAAAAAAAGAAAGACTATAATCAAAGAAATGGTGTTTACATTTACACCAATATAAAGCATAAAAAGGAATTAAATCCAAGAATTTATCAAAGGTAGAGAAAGAGTCCTTGAAAATTCTTCCGTTACATTCACTCCATAAAAACCAAAAGGAAACCATGTCGAAAGCAAGCTACAAGATATTCTTTTCTCCATGGAAGGGATGAAGGAAATCCGAATTATTATTAGGCAAAGCCGTAGACCAACCATATGCTTCAAGGATCATAGCCCAATATTGAGAAATATAGGAGCAGTGCCGAAAAAGATGTCCAGGATGTCAGATCTAGCAGAACATATAATGCACCCAGATGGACAAAGATGGATATGAGGCATATGTCTTTGAATTTGATTAACTGCGAAATTGCTCGAGACTAAGCTCACAAGGAAAGATCTTTATCTTCTTGGGATGGGAATCAGTCTAAATCACTTGACTCTTCGTCAAGGAACTCCCTCAAGATCTCTATAAGGGATTTAACTGTAAAAGTGTTGAATGGGTAAAAGGGCCTAAACCAAGAATTGTTACAATGCCAAAAACTGATGGAGGCGAAGAGATAAGAAAGATTGGCCTATTAATTGCTTTTAAATCATTTAGATTGCATCATAGATCAAATCCCAAGCTTCCTGAGAGACATCCATGCTTCATCATCCATACACCTTGGCCAAGTAGTTAGTGGAAAAAGTCGAGGGAAAACCATAGCAAGGACCCCACAACTGAACCAACATCATGCCAAAAGGAAGTAGAAAGACCATTATTACCCAAACATCTGTGTGCTCTAGTAGAAAGAAGATCAATGGCTGTACAAATAAAGCACCAAGGGGATTATTGAGAGCCTCCGAATAATCCTTGGCCAAAGATGAATGTCCTCTCAATGATAATATTTAGCCACAATGAATTTGCCCCAAAGAGCATTAACCTCATGCAAAAACCTCAAAAACCCATTTTGCCAAGAGGGCTAAATTTTGATGACCAATACAACACAACAGTTTAGGAAGCTGTGTTGTAGCCCAGTTGATGTTGTGCATACCACCCTCTCCTCCCAACCCTCCCCAAAAGAAGTCAAGAAGTGTATCTAGAGTTCTTGGAACCTTCAATTGTAATTTAAATAGAGATAAAAAGTAAGTAGGCGTACTGAAGAGTGGCTTGGATAAGGGTGTGTTGACCACCTTTCGAAATATAAGTATATTTCCAACGACAAAGTTGATGTTGTATTCTCTCAATGACTAGCTACCAAAACTGCGCAGATTTTGAATTTCCTCGCACTGGAAGACCAAGATATGCAAAAGAAGAAACACTTTGCTTATAACCAATAGTTGTGAATTTCTAAGAGGATGAGAAGCAATTTGACCCAAGTTGGCACCATTTGCTACTATTCGGCCAAGACAATCTGACGCCAAAATGAAGAGGAATGGAGAAAGAGTATCATCAGCAAGTTGTAAATGATTCACACATAGCTGTGAGTGTTACCAGCAGGATGAGAAGCAATTCGACCCACGTTCGCACTATGTGCTCATATAAGATAATCTAATACCATAATGGAGAGGAAAGGAGAAAGAGGATCACTGTGGCGAATACCTCAAGAGGGGATGATGATACCTTTTGGTTGTCTATGAATGATAATTGAATAATTAACACTAAGATGCATCCACGAATTCACTTCCTCCAGATTCAACCAAAATCTTTGGCATGAAGAATTGCATCTATAAAATTAGTCAACTTTATCAAAAGCCTTTTCTAAATCCAGTTTAAGCACCACCCTCCTTACGGGAGATAAAGCCAATCATCAACCAACTCATCTGCAATTATGGAGGTACATTAAATTTTTCTGCATTAGTTGAAGGCAAAACACTTTCCAATCTATTTGACAGAACTCATTCTATAATTTTGTATGCACAAGGAATGAGGCTGATAGAGGGGAGTTTGTGACTGATTTGGAGTCCAATTTTTTTTTTGGTATAAGGCAGCTATGGTATAGGTATCATTCATATAGGTATCATTCAGAGTCACATTAACAATGCTTGAAGTTTAGAAATCCCCAATTATAGTCATAACATCCATCATGTTTAACAGTATTCGAAAAAGCTTTAAAGAATTTATCAGTAAAGCCATATGGGCCTGGGGACATGCTCAAGCCTATTGAAATCATAGTCTGATGCACCTCGCCTTCCGGAAACAAACAGCCTCCAAACCGCTTGAATGAGCTTCACTTATTGGACATCAATCCACATTGGTTGGTAGAAATTGAATGTCATTATCTTTGGTGAATGAAGTTTGATAAAAATATGTGAACTCTACCTCAGTTGCACAATACGTAAGTGTAACGACCCTACTTTTCCATTAAAAAATAAGGTCGTTCCTACATGCATTAGGTAATGGCTTGGAAACTTTAGTCAAACATTGGTTTGGAATGAAGAAAAACACGTTGTATCACTTTGTCTTCTACTGACGAACTAAGAGGGGCATTATTCTGCTTGTCTTATATGTTAATGATATTGTTATTACTAGAAATGATACATCTGACATTTTATCTCTCAAAACTTTTCTCCAAAGTCAGTTTCATACTAATGACTTGGTAACATTGAATACTTCTTAGGTATTGAAGTAATGAGAAACTATAAAGATATTTTTGTGTCACAAAGGGAATATGTGCTTGTTTTGCTATCTGAGACTGGGGAAATGGGGAGTCGAATGATATATTACTCCAATGATGCCTGATCTATAACTTACGAAAGATGGATAACCATTTAAGATCTTTAGAGACATCAAAGATTGGTTGAAAAAGTTGAATTATCTTACTGTGACATGACCAAACATAGTTTATTCGGTAAGCATTATGAGTTAGTTTATGTTTTCACCTACAATGGATCGTTGGGTTTCATTTCAACAAATTCTAGAATATTTGAAGGTTGCACCTAGACGTGGGATCTTATATAAAGATCATGATCATATGAAGATTGAGTGTGTTTTAGATGCCAATTGGGTAGGATCAAGAGAAGGTAGAAGAGCAACTTATGACTATTGGAGGCAATTTGTTTCTTGACCTAGTTGTAGTATCATAACCAAGCTATCTTTCATATTGCATTCAACCTAGTATTTCATGAGTAAACTAAACATATTGAAATTGATTGTCATTTTGTTTGTGAGAACTATAACAAGGTTGGTGTCTATGTAACAAATTGGACATGATTAGCATGTATGCTCTAGATTGAGGGGAGTATTATATGTGAACTTAGGAGCCTAATAGTATTTTGTCATTTGTTGTAATTTTACTATGGTTAGTTTACGCTTCCAGGTATGTCTATATATAATTGGTTAGTTTAGGCTTCCAGGTATGTCTATATATAGTTGGCCCTACCGTATAGAATGTGATGATATTCTTCCATATTTGGTCTCATAGTAAGCATACCTACTTTTTTGTATCTGAACAAAATATGTTTTTAAAAATCCAATCGACGAACTATCACTGTATAATGGAACATGTAAATAGATAAAAAGCCTACATTTGCAGCCGGCACTGTCTCATGCATCTGCTCTATCGAAAAATCATGCATTTTGATTAGGAAAATTTCGTGAGGATCATAAGAATGTTACATTTACTCTATCCTAAATAGAACACCAAGTATTACAAGCATATATTTCTGAGCGAGATTCTATGTTCATATTTTTTATATTACGAATTCCAAATGAAGTTTTCTGATTGTTATATCTATAATGCCTTCAGATGAGCTTCAACGCCCCACAAAGAAACCAAAAATTCTTCCAGGGAAGGAAATCAACGAGAAATCAAAGAAGGTTATCATCACATTGAACCAAACTCTCTTGTTTATGATTTATCTATCTACATTTGGTTAATAGTATTTTTCTCTTTCTTATGACCATAAAGTTCAAACAGCGTATCCAATCTGTGGCCGTTGAAGGAAAAGATATAATCGCTGCTGGAAACCGTGCGCGCGAGAAGTCAATTGCTAGGCTTGAAGCGAAAGAAGCCGCAGCCAAAGCAGCTGCTAAAAGAGAGGAAGAAAGGGTAGCAGAACTGAAAAAGGTAAGAGGAGAGAAATGGTTGCCATCCATTGCTAGGGAAATGAAGTTACAAGCTCAACGTTGATGTATGGGGGTTTAGATGGCAATTACAACCCTATTCTCAGTGATTATTATGGAGATGATGTTTTATATGAATGCATCAGCTCATATTCAGTTCAGAGAATTAAGGTTTGTTTTTTTTGCCCATAAAATTACCTTAAAAATTTTGAACCTCTTCCTCTTGCATATGATTTTCTAATCATTTTTCGTCTATTGCATGCTCCATTTTGGCTTAAAATCATTTTCCATCGGTACCAATGTTTTGCAATTGATCTGTAATGAAAGGTTTATTTGATCTGAAAGGCTTACAAATTTTGTAAGGTTAAGTTACCACTTTCGAATTTTGTTTCCTTACTGATCTGCCATGAAACTAGAATTCTTTCATTGACTTTTTACTTTATTATTCCATTTGTTATATGCACTCATTGATCAATGAAAGTCCAAAACAATTGGGTAATGTATTCTATATAACATAATCATCTGTATTTCTTCATTTGTTTGTTAGTTTAGTTTGTAATTAACGATATTTATATTATTTGAAGGACTTGAACTACTACATTCTTTAGGGTTATATGAGTTTTGTTTATATGTTCTGTTAGTTGCACAATATTATTTATTTTGGATGTATTTGCATTAGTTTGATACTGGAATAACATTATTTTTTTAGTATTTATTCACTTGTGATATTCGAATGTCATGTTTGTATTTTGCAATTTCAATTTTAATTTCGACTTTATAAGCTTAACAAAATAAATGCTTATGAATTAGTATGGAATAAGAATAAATTTTTAGAAATATTTATAAACGGCTTGGTATTTAAATTTGGCTTATACTAATGTTTTCTTATAAAAATAAATGGAATTAAGTCTAACTTCCATGTTGTGGTTCTTAGATAATTTGTAAGGTTTTGTGAGTAGTTTATAGATATTTTGTTTATGCATGTCCAAAATACGAACCATTTTTATGCAATTGAAAAGACGATATTGCTTGCATGTATTCCGCATCTGTCGCATAAACAAATGTGTTGAATTGAGTTGAGTTGTTAACTTTAAAAAAATTATATTAATTTATATTAATAACTAAAATCTCGTAAAATTCAAGTATTAAACGAAATCTTAAAAGTATAATAAAGATGGATAGTGGTGTGAACTCCATTTTTCGGATTCGCCCAATTCAATCCGACCCAAACTTTAAAAAAAATAAAATAATAATAATAATAATCCAATCAAACAACCCTAAAAACTATGTATTTTAAAATGCCAAGAGATTGAAAGAAAAATGAGGAAATATATATGAGGGGTATTTTGGTAAATGTGTCTTCGATTTTCTCATTTTCCCAAATATAAGAACTCTACAATTAGGTTTCCACGTCTCTCCTTCGCCCATTCTCAATACTCTCAGACTCAAACCGAGAGACCAAAACCCTAACACGATGAAGTACAATCCCAGGGTCTCAAGCTCCCGCCGCAAGAATCGCAAGGCTCACTTCTCAGCACCGTCGAGTGTACGGCGGGTTCTGATGAGTGCGCCTCTCTCCGGCGATTTGCGCTCCAAGTACAATGTTCGCTCGATGCCGATTCGCAAGGACGACGAAGTTCAGGTCTTGAGAGGAACCTACAAAGGCCGTGAAGGAAAGGTCGTTCAGGTCTACCGTCGCAAGTGGGTCATTCACATCGAACGCGTTACCAGAGAGAAGGTGAACGGCTCCACCGTCAACGTCGGAATGAATCCGTCGAAGGTTATGATCACAAAGCTCAAGTTGGACAAGGATAGGAAGTCGCTGCTCGATCGTAAGGCTAAGGGCCGTGCTTCTTCTGATAAGGATAAGGGCACTAAATTCACCGCTGAGGATATTATGCAGAGCGTCGACTAATTTTGATGTGGTGAATTTTTTTGATAGTTCTGTTAGTTCTATCTCTTTCTCAGTTTTGATATATTTTTTTTTAATTTATGGTTTCTTTATTTTGATGCGGAAAGATGAAGACAATGCTTTATTGTTTTGATGCTTTGAGTTCTACTGGAATTTTGGTTATTTTTCAATGCAGTCTCATAAGATACCTTTTGTTAATAACTCTGTTCTTGTTCTTAGAAAGGAGAACTGGTAGTTTTTATTGAGATGATATTATTCTGTGGCCACAGTGATAATTGTTGAAGAATATAAGCAATTGTGACTTAACCCTTAACTTTCTGGGTTGCAACTTGCAAATTTTATCAACTTTGCCTGTTGTTGTTATAAAGATTGGGATTTTTGTTGCTTTGAAGCCTTTCCACTGTAGTTCTTGTAATGTAGCATCATATAGCATAGCATCCCCAAAGAATTGGTTGATTTTTGAAATGGTATGAAGTTCCCCTACGATAATATACACTCAGGGTAGAATAGAAAACGCCTTTCACATTCCCCTGTGAAGGTTTCCATATCATTTGTTTATATTCTATCAGCTTATTTCTTCAGGAGTTTGACTAGAGTCTAAAAGGGTGTGCAGTTTGAATTCAGATCATAAAGAATAGCTATTCCCGTGAACATGGAGAGAGTAGAATCATTGATAATGATTTGTTTTTCTTGTACTAAAATTATGGGTAGAAGTAATGTTCTTGTGAATAAACTTTGATCTAGAAAAACGTTCTTTATTTTCAGAAAGTAGAAATCAGCTTCATTTTAAGGCTTATGAGATCCATCATTGCTAATGTGTGGGATTCAAACTGATTTCTTAGTGACTAGAAGAATCCCAAACAGGCTGCATGAAACAATCTTATACCATATATCATCTAACATAGCCATAGGTGTCTGAAATCCGTTTTTACTGCATTTGCATATGTTAATTTTGCACATCACTTTTTAAGATATGAATTTAGGTGGACTTGGATATAGTCTTTATACTTGAACCTTAGTTCTAGCTTAGTTTCTATATGGTTGAATCTGCTCCCAAGCTTTGAGTATGCATTCTCAAGCACCCTTAGAGGCTATATATACACTCTTGCAGTGTCATATTTCTTACTTATGACCAACCCTTCATCCACCTTTCCTCTTGTATTGCAGTTCACCAAGTGATACAGTAGCTTTCTGTTATCTTAGTTCATTATGTGGAAGAAATGACTGATTCTCATAATAACTCCATCCCTTTGTAGTTAAGGTTCATCTACCTAAACAAACAGAGCCCTACTCACTGTGTTTAGGAGTAAATTTGAGGCATCCCATTAGTGTAATCCTACTTCCAACCAACGGAGTGGAGGCATTTAGTTTTAGTTCTACAATACAATAACCAACCTCAACCCCAAATGATGCAGGGAAGGAATAAAGGCCTTTAATGAAAAAGAAGTGGATGTTACTATCATAGAGATATTACTTGGTTGAAAATGTTTCATTTTGGATACCTGATTTTATGACCACTTATTTCATTTTCTGACTTGTTTGTACACACATATTAGATATTTAGTATTAACAAATAAATAAATGACTAATATTATTACTTGGTTGAAAATGTTTCATTGGAGATGATAAAATGGAAACTTCTGAAACAGGAAAAACAAGATTTTTTAATATATATATATATATATATATACACATGTATAATATCAATTTTTATCATAATTTTTTAATTTCATCCGATTGAATTTCAGAACTTTGGTAATTGTTGCAATCATTACCTTAATTAAGAGCATATATTATAGCAATCTGACCCAAATTAAAGAGTCAAAAAGGAATTGCAGAAAAATATTTAAATAGGTATTTGCAAAATATTTATTTGTGTGATATATTTGCATATCTGATGATGTAAAAACTTCCCATGCAATAGGCTGATTTAGACACCAGTGAGATTATTTATTTATTTATCGAGTATTATATAATTTAAAGATGATCATTGTGATTTAACTAAACTATAAAGTTGCCTAATTAAAACTTTGAATACCATAAGTAGACTAAACTGATCTAAAGGAATTATATTTCTTTCGAATGCTTGCAAGGTTTCAATAATATTGATTTTTTTTTTCTTCACAAAATTCATTAGTCAGGTCAAAAAAGAGGAAACAAAAATTAAATAAGAATTTAAAACATTTTCAACCAAAAAAAATCATTAACTCTCTCCAATGTAAGAAGATATAAATTGTCAAAATGACCAAAAGCCTCCAAAGTCTAAAAAGGAAAAAACGAACAAAATAGAAGAGTGGAAAATGAAAATACAGACAATCCAGTGTTAGAGCGCCTAAAAAAATGAATGTGTGGGAGCTACTTACTGAGTGCTCGTTTTCTCGAGCAACGCAAGAATTTGAATGCTTTTCACAAATAAGTTCTCAACAATTATGGCTTGAGAGCAACGGCCAAACCAAACTTGGGAATTCTGTCCAAAGCCTTGGTGTCAATCTCACCAGCGATGGTCAACAAAGATTTTGGAATAATTTCATGCTGGATGAGTGCCCCAAGCTTCCCATTGTTGTTCAGCTTTGCCTTCACCACTGTCAGATGATCAACAGCAATCGACCCTCCTACCGTGAAAGTATTCTCGTTCGTCGAGAATCTTCGTGTAATCTCTCCCACTGCAGAACTCCTTTTGAGTTGATCCAAATGGTGCACGTAAGAAGCTCTTATAGAATCCCCCTTGTCACCTCTATGAATAGGAAGAGAAGCCATGAATTAGAGCGTGCAACAGATCCAACATAGTAAAGCAGTTGTAGATTTCACAAAAGTGATTTTCATCCAGTGGGAACGATATCTTACAAGATTATCGATGCAGACGAATCTGGTTTTGTCACGCTAATGCCAGCAGTATATTTCGTAAAGTTACCGGAAGTGGTGTCATAACCAGCTTCTCCACCAAAGGCGATGCTTGGAGTACCAAGAGTGGCAGAAACATCAATGAAGGGGTTTTGATTCAAGGCAACTGCAGTTGCTAGGGTTGCGTGATGGTGGAAATACTGAACCTCCAGCTGCAGCAAGAAGGAAAAAATGAGATACATTCCATTTAAAATATAAAAAAGATCTACATTCAAATGAAAAGAATCCTCCACTTTACCTTGCCGGAGTTATGATCAGGGAACTTGACTGAAGCAATAGTCTTGGTTGATGGGACAATATCATTCAATGTGATGATAGTAGATATCTGAGAAAAACAAAAGAATGGATAAATATGAAAAACGCGAGGATGTGTAGCATGAACCAAACCCAGAAAAACATATACAGAACGATACGAGAGAGGAAGCAAAACAACTCACATTTGATGCTGTATCAACTTTAACATCAAATGTAACATTCCTGTACTTGTATAATGCTGCAACATCCCCAGATGAAATTCCCCCTTTCTTCACTGCGGTTGATGTGAGGACCTATAAGACGAAGAATACAATAAATTAATATAACTTGACATGAAGTCACTCCATAATTCAACAAACTAACATGCACTAGCAATTGAGGATGGAATCTAGAGAGGAAAGGCTCACTCATGGCATACATCGAACGACTCAAAACTATGATTTCAGCTTTAAAGACATTATCATATAATTCAAGGTAGAGAGGATTCATAGAACACTTGATGTTTGGAGGAAGAACATAAGACAATAAGAGCAGAACTTAGATAAGGTAAAACCTAAATACAATAGCGCAATAACAACATATAACAACTGAAAGCCTGAAATAGCACCAACAGACAGAAAAAATGAAAAAGGTAAGGTTATAAAATGTCCTGTTCAAATTCTTTCAACTCAACAAAAATCCAGCAACATTGCAGATAACCATTGCTAGTAGATCCTACTAGACATATCTGCCGTAAATGTCCGCCAACATTTGCTAGCGAAAAATCTATGAATCAACTGCCGAATATTGATCCAATTCAAAACGAAAATAAGACAAACAGTATAATCGCACAATTATCCCAAGCACTCGGAGGCAGAATCACTTCAAGGACAATTTAAAACTACCACATCATTACACAACAGAATACAATTGCAAAAAAAGCGAATCCAATGCAATAACATTGGGAAGCTTAATTAAGGACCTAGACGTTTCGCATCATGGCACAGAGAAATGAAAAAAAAAGTATAAGAAATTAGAAAGTGCGGGATTCATACCACTCCAGCATCGCTATAAGTAGAAACAGAGAACTTCTGATCCGAGATGTAGTCCCTCGTCAGAAGATCTGAAAAAAGAAAACAATAATGATCATCAATCTTGCTTCGATTGTAAATCTAGAAGGGAGACGGAAGAATAAGAAGAATACCTTTAGCCTTCTTGCCGATGTCGGAGAAAAGACCGGGCCCCTTGCTCATCTTGGGATCGGAATTGCAGAGAGAAACGAGAAAGAGAGAAAGAATTGGGAGAGGAGGAAATGGAGAAATGTAGAATAAAATTTACAGTGAGTTGAGGAGACGATCACTTTCCCCACACCACCAGTTCCGCGATTTTGTTGCCATCTCCCTTCGCTTCAAATATGTCCGTTTCCTACGACTAGGTTACAACAATTTCACGTCACATAATAATTATAATTATAATTATAATATTTATAAAAAAATTAAAAAAAAAATTAAAACTAATGTGACCGAAATATTTTGTTTATGAAATATTTTTGTATTTTGAAGAGCTCTCCATGGCACATCCCACACAAGTGCTACCCGACATAGGGGACCAGAAAATGACTTTCGATTTACCCGACCCCTGTTGCCTTCCTTAACAACTCTCGAACCTCTTTTGCACCGCCTTCCTCATAGAAGTCATTGGGTTGACCCCTAAGGTTGAATTCCATGGTCGAGAACGAGAACGTTGTAATAAGAAATTAAGTAACACGAATATCTCAAATAGTTAGTATATTTCCTTCCCGCAGAAGAAATTAAAAAATTGGATATGCATCAGCCTAAACCCACTCCTAGCTAATATTTTACTCTTTGGGCTTTACCAGGCGTCTACTCAAGTCACGTCTGATTAGGGAGAGGTTTATACACGCTTATAAAAAAATGTTTCTTTTCCATCTCTAACCGATGTGAGATTTCACCATCCACCCCTTTGAAGCCCAATGTCCTCGCTAGTGTCACAACCTTACTATGAAGAGAGTAGGTTGTGACCCTCACACCATGACAAGCAAAGGGGCGTCCCTCAAGAGACGCCCATCCGGCCATATGCGGGCCAACGTAGAAGAATGCATGATGCGATCGAGGAGGACGATGCATCATCCAACACACCACCACGCAAAGTGGGCATTGAAGACATGTTGAGACACAAGCATAACAGAGACATCAGCATAGACATGAAGGACAAGATAGGCTTGTTGAAGGGCCGGGTAGGGCCCCGGGCCTTAACCTCAAAAGTCGAGGTTTTGGAAGGAATTTGGTCATGCGGTTCGGGAGTTAAGTCCGTCCATATGAAATATGAATGCTCGCCAAGTTTGGTGTCAATCGGACATTGGACGGACAATGCACGACACCGTATGACACCTCACAAAAATCATGTCTACTCATGGTAGAATGAAAATGGCTCAAAATGTACTGTAGGGGTACCATGGTGTTAGCTCTCCACCACCCCTAGGCCCTGTGGCCTAAGTGAGCTACCCTGTGGCACATACGTGTGTCACAGTGTGGGTGAGCGTGCCGAGACGAGTGTCTCGGGGCGACTTCCTTTGAAATGGGTTTTTGAAGGACAGTACCGGAAGGCACGGGTGTGCCGGTATTGCGCCCTAGCTCGCATGTTGGAGGTTGCTACATACACCCGCTATCCGGTACGGTATCCGTAAATGACTCGGCATGGGCACGGGAGGGCCTATGCCTCGATAGAACCCGGATGGATGGATGTTCGGGAAGTCCCGATGAGATGAACGACACGCGGGCCCATTCTCGATGGCATGACCGAACGAGTTATGATGGCCGACGACATCCCGAGACTCGGGATGGCGTCAAGACATATGGATCCCGTCGATGGGAATCGAGATGACAAGATGAGATGCGACGTTGTATTGAGAGACCTTGGCCCGAGCAGAGGCAAGGTCGAGCCGAATGAGTTGGCCTAGCATAGAGGCAAGTCTGATGTGTCGCAGATGATTGAACAGACACGCACAGGCGGCGTGTGTGGTTGAACAAGCTTGGATTCCGCACAAGCGAATGTTCGATTGGCGAAGACAAACCTCGCCCAAGGTCCGACGAAGCCACAAAGCCGGGGCGAAAAATATAATGGGGCTTAATTCCCCTTAAGGCTGGTCGTGAGCGTGTATAGATCACGACGCCGCATGGTCAAGAATGCAGGACCGTGACAGCTAGCACACTGCACGGTGTCTGACTTTGATACCATTTGTAACCGCCCAAACACTTCGCTAGCAAATATTGTCCGTTTTGGCTCGTTACGTATTCTCGTCAGCCTCACGATTTAAAAAATTAATAATAAAAAACACTAACTTTTTAAAAAGTCTAAAAAATACTCATACCTGGGTATAAAGACAGAACCATTAGTACCATGTCTCGAAAATATTCATAAATTTTCAAAAACATCATTAATACCTAACAAAAATGGTTTAAGATTATATTAATAAAGTTGATTTTTAGTATGGATAATATTAGATTGAAAAAAAAAATCAAAATTATTATTAAAATTAAATAATTCATTACAAGGCTCTTTTAAGCATAAATCACATCACATAAGCATCGACATAATCTAAGGGTTATAGCTTAAATGAAAAATACAACTATCTTGACTATATTTTCACGACCTCCAAAAACAATGCTATCTTTTGTACATGTGTGTCTTACCTCTACCTAGAAAAAGAAATATCAAACATGATTTTAGTATTTAAAAATCCTCAATAAATAGTTTCATTGTTAAGGTCGAGAAATGCAATTGCATGCAATCATAGTGTGATCTAAAGTTTTGTGGTGTATAGGGATGTTTCAACTGCCCGTTGCACGACCTAAAACTAATGACAATGGTATTTGCTTTAAAGATGGATACGTAGAGAAAATCTAAATTTTTATAGATCATAACTCTAAGTATTTTTTGACACACAAAGAAGTTCAATATGAGATTGTCTAGATAGTTAGAATTAGTAAAAAAAAATTGGATGTGGAGATATTGTATCCATTAAGATAAATGGAGTGGCAAACCCCTTGAGTAGAAAATTGACTCACATGTCAGCATTGCTCGTCTCTTCAGTACAACCGATGATTACAAAATAGATTATAGATGTATACCAAATAGATCCATATTGATTGAGAAATGGTGCTTAGAAACCAAACGAGTCAAGTAGGTCTCATTGACATCCAATGTAACAGCCCAAATCTACCGGTAGCAAATATTGTCCTATTTAAGCTTTTCCTTTCGGGCTTCCCCTCAAGACTTTAAAACACGTACTTAGGGAAGGTTTCCACACTCTTATAAGAGTATTTTGTTCTCTTCCCCAACCAATGTGAGACACATCACATCCGATAAGGAGATTCATTGGCAAAAACAGTTGTGTATGCCGAAAAATATGAGGTATTAACGGACGCTTATTGTTTACCATTTTCAATACATCTAGGTAGCACTAACACATATCAGGCCATATTAAGTTGTTATACCTTACCGCAACCTCCTCCTTTTTATTTCTCCACAGCTAATTATTTGATGATTGTTGTTATACAATTTGGTGAACATTGAATCAATTGAAAGTTGAGACAAAGAAATTTATTATCACTCTCAGTGATCTAAATTCATTGTTGGGCAACAAATTGTTGCACAAAAAATCAGAATTACATATTTCGTAATTCTCAAAAAAAAAAAAAAAATGAAGAATTATTGTTCTAATTTGGTTCTACAGAGAGGACATGAATTGCTCATCTGAAGCCACTTGAGGATACAGCATTTGTGATACACATGACCACACGGGATTCTGCTCACCTCCTCTTCTCCCTTCAGCGCCTCGCAACAGACACTGCAATCCCCCTCCTCTTCCTCCCTCAACCCATCAAATTTCTGCCTCTGCAATCTCTCAATCGCCGACGCCGGCGCCCCGTTCATCGCAGGCGGAGAATATTCTTCAACAAGGAATGGGTCCAGGTCCACCCATATCATTTCGATGGCATCCACATCCACGACGATGTGGAAGTTGAGATCGACGTTGTCGGCGGCCAAGCGGAGCGCGAACGAGGAGATCTCCTGATAGATGATATCGCAGGCGGCAATGGGGATGCTGAAGGAAGACAAAAAATGAAGCACATGGTAGTTGGGGAGGAAGGGTGGGTGTTCCAGGTCGCGCAGAATAAAAGGGAACAGAGATTCGCCCAATGGAGTTGAGGGACTTTGTTGAAGAATTTGGCGAGAAGATCGAGAGATGAGATGGCTCGAATGTCCGAGTCGGAGTTCCACGAACTGCATGAGTTGCTCGTGGGAAGCGACGGTGGCGGTGGTATTGGTGCGGATGGAAAATTGGAAGGACAAAGAGTCGCCGAAGGTTAAAGACATGGTGAGCGTTGATGAAAACAGAGGATATGAGCAACTGTTAGAGTATGTCGAAATTGTTAGGCAAGGGGAAGAGGGAGCGGTGTCTTATTTATAGGCTTTTGATTCCCAAATGTTTCTGACCGTTGGATCACATTCAGAATTCATAAAAGGAAAATGTTCACAGCGCCGGTGAAATATTTTCAGGCACGGCCGAACGGCTATTTCTTCTAGTAGTGGAAGCAAAAAAGGAAAATATTTGTGACGGCACGTGCGAGAAATATTAACGCCTGATTTCTATTGTTGTTGTTCTTCTTCGCCGTCGCGTCTTCCGCGCCGGTCAGATATTTTCAGGCACGGCCAAACGGCTAGTTGACGTCGTTAAATGAAGCGTTGACCCTACAACTGGCTGCCGGAACGTGCGAAAACACTAACGTCTACCGGCCTTATTCCATTTCCCTTCCCACTTTTATTTCTTTTTCTTCTGTTTTTTTTTTCTTTTCTTTTTAAAGGGCAAATATGTTAATATTAAGAAAACGAAAATTAAGTTGTTACATTATTTGATTTATCTTTTCTCTTTTAGTTTTTAATTTTTAATATATTACAACCGTGAAAAAATTACTCTACAAAGTTTACCGTTAAAGTCCAAAAAATTATAGAATAAGAGATTTAAGAAAAAATTTCTACCCATAAAAGATGAAATGTATTCACTAAAGAATATATTTGAATATCTAGCCTATTATAACAAAATGTCTTATTTAAATCATATAAGATTTACGTTATATATTTAAATTTATTTAACTAACTTTTAAATCTGATTCAAGTTCAAATATTTAATGTATCTATACATTAAATATAGATTTAATAATATATTAAACACTAACGTGAACCTTTTAAATTAAATATATATTTTTTATTTATATTTAATATTAATTTCAGAATTTCATTCATTATATTCTTTGTATTAGTAAGAATTTCATTCATTAATGGAATAAAACTAATTAATTAAATTCTTTAATTAATTATTTTCCATTCATTAACGAATAAGTCATTTCAATATTTCACTATAAACCTATAGTTGTATTCTCAATCATGGTTGGATAATTGTCAATTAATATAATCAAGTAAGTCAGTCTTAAATTTCAGTTGAGTGAAAAGTTCGTTTTATCAATGTAATTAAATCTTTCAAAGTATGAGTGATTCTCAAATTAAAAATTTGTTTATGATCAAATCATAAACCAAATTTCACATCGTGATATTACGTTAGTAATTTCTTATTTGGTCAAGTTAACAAAGGACAAACCCTTATAATACTAGAATAACAAGTGACGATGGCAATGAGTGATGAAAGGTTAGGAAGCGAGCAACAAGGTGCTCGAACAACAAGATTCAACCAATCACTTAGATTCTTAAGCCATTTGTTTAATTCTTTCCTGATGGTATTTGATAAAATATTTCTCTTAATCCAAAATTACAAGAAATTACATAATAATAATAATAACAATTAAGTGTCCGTGTCAAAAATGTGCGATGCCAAACCGAGCCGAAGGAGTTGGCGATTGCAGAAACGAGACGCCCACGCGGTGCTGTTTCTACTTATAGCGATGCTGGAGTGGTATGAATCCCGCACTTTCTAATTTCTTATACTCATTCTTTTTTGAAACAAGCTTGACCGTGAGCCGTAACTAATTGGGTTGCAGGTGAGCATCCGACCCAAATTCTGACCGAAAAGTCTGTCTTCCTTACCCCAATTGTCTGTGAATTCTGAACATTTTCACTCTCTCCTCAAAACTCGTTGGTCGTCTATCTTAAATTAATAATAATAATAATAATCATAAGGTTATATTTATTTATCCAAATAATAAATGGAAGTATAGAGTTTGAAGAATATTGAATCAGTTGGGACAAAAATGTGAAATTTATTGTCACTATCATTCATCTAATTACAATGATATGCAACGAAATTGTTGCACAAAAAATATGAGAATTACTTTTTCCCTAATTCTTTCAAAAAAGAAAAGAAAAAAAAAAGAATTATTCTTGTAATTGAGTTCTGCAGAGAGGACACGAATTGCTGATCTGAAGCCACTTGAGGATACAGCATTTGTGATACACATGACCACATGGGATTCTGCTCCCCTCCTCTTCTCCCTTCAGCGCTTCGCAACACACGCTGCAATCCCCCTCCTCCTCTTCCTCCCTCAACCCACCAAATTCCTGCCTCTGCAACCTCTCAATCGCCGACGCCGGCGCCCCGTTCATCGGAGGCGGAGAATTTTCTTCAACAAGGAATGGGTCCAGGTCCACCCATGTCATTTCGCTGACATTCACATCCACGACCATGTGGAAGTTGAGATGGACGTCGTCGGCGGTCATGTGTTGCGCAAAGGAGGAGATCTGGTCATAGATGACATTGCAGGCGGGGATGGGGATTCTGAAGGAAGACAGAAACCGAAGCACGGAGGAGTTTTCGAGGAAGGGTGGTTGTTCCTGGTCGCGCAGAATAAAAGAGAACAGAGCATCGCCCATTGGGGTTGAGGGACTCCGTTGGAGAATTTGGTGAGAGGATCGAGAGATGAGATTTCTCGAATGTCCGACTCGGAGTTCCATCAACTGCATGGGTTGCTCGTCTGAACCCAGGCTGTCGTTGCAAGTGCCCCGCATGGAACATTGGTAGGACAAATAGTCGTGGGAGCTTAAAGACATGGTGGGTGTTGCTGAAAACAGAGAATATGAGCAACTGTTAAGAGTATGTTGAAATTGTTAGGCAAGGGGGAGAGGGAGCGGTGTCTTATTTATAGGCTTTTGATTTCCAAATGTTTCTGACCGTTGGATCACACTCAGAATTCATAAAAGGAAAATGTTGGCCGCGCCGGTGAGATGTTTTCAGGCTCGGCCAAACGGCTAGTTTGATGTGGTTGAATGAAGCGTTGACCGTACAACTGACTCCCGGAGCGTGCGAAACACTCTTGTCTAGCGGCCTTCTTCCATTTCCCTTTCTTCTGTTTTAACCCTTACCCATGGTTTTATTTATTTTTTTCTTTTCTTTTCTTTCTTTCTTTTTAAATGAAAAATACGTTAATATTATGAAAATGAAAAATAAGTTGTTAATTATTTGATTTATCTTTGTGTTTTTTTTAGTATTTTTAATTTTTAATGTATTAATATATTGTTTTTTTTTAAATAAAAATAAAAAACTGCATTGAAGATGGTAGAAAAAATTATATTTTGTTTATTGCTCATGTTTGAAAATACTGATAATCTTAAAAGTTCCCAAATTAATTTTATTTCTATTCTATGTGAGTGATTTTAGCTATACACATTCATTTATTTTTACATGTTTTGTTGGACAAATACGGATAGAGTCTTCTAAAATATATTTGGTGAGAAGTTATTTGATAGAATAAATACTTGCTAGTATTAGGTGATGTGATGGATATGACTCCGCTACAGTAGTCTCGACCTACTCCTCAAACGTAACCCGGCTATGTGCAGCCCGTACACATGACTCCCCCTAGAATCCACTCAAACTCGTTTAATCTTCAGCCATTTTCAATGTCAACTCAGATTCGTGATCCCTCCTTTTTTGTCTGGAGTCCATAAACTCTCAAATAGACTAGACCTACAGGCCTACCTAATGACTAACCTATTGAAGGGAATGAACTCTTCATCCACGTAGCGGAAGCACTCTCAAACAGACCATAACCTATTGAAGGGAATGAACTCTTCATCCACGGAGCGAGAGCACTCTCAAACAGACCTGCATGCCTACCCATGACTAACCTATTAAAGGGAATGGACTCTTCATCCAACGTAGTGGAAGCATTTGCACCATTTTGATTTTTATTAAGAATTAAAACAATGCAATAAATAGAAGAGTAAGAACTCTACCTTGATAGAAACCCTAGCTTACAAGACTCCTCACTATTCCAACATGCAGAAGTTTTTCAACATTCCACAAGATCTTCTTTACTAGGACTCGAACACAAAGTCAAGATTTGTGGGAGCCTCTTCAAAGAAAATCTCAAAGGATTGGAGAAAGAGTTTCAAGAATTTTCTCGAGAGATTGATGTCTCCTTGACTCAACCAGAGGGTCCTATTTATAGGGACTCTGGGAGAATATTTACCAAATAATATATTTGCATATTTAATATATTAGAATATTATAACTTATATAAATCATATTTAAATACGATAAGATATCCTAATATATATTTAATTAATTTGAATTTCTTTCTAATTTCAAATATATTTTTATTTAATGTATTACGTTAATTGATTTAATATTTAATGGTATCAAATATAATAAATATATTTTTTTCTTTTTAATATATCTAATATATTAAATATTAATTTGAATCCTTCAAATTAATATATTTTTTTTCATTTATATTTATTATATCTAATATATTAAATATTAATTTAAACCTTTCAAATTAAATATATTTTCTCTATTTATTAAATATTAATTTGATATTTCAAATTAAATTTATTTTCTTTTCTATATTTAATATATCTAATATATTGAACATCAATTTGAATCCTTCAAATTTTCTTTCAAATAAATTGAATCTTTTACCGTTACTATGAGCTAGCAAGGGGACCTTATGAACCTACAGATTATAAGCTCGATACAAAATTAATTAATTAAACTCTTTTATTAATCAATTTTCATTCATTAACTATAGGTCACTCCACTGTAGACCTAGAGTTGTACTCTTATGTACTGTAGGACAAGTTATGTCCATTGATATAATCATTATAAATAAGTCGATTCTTCACGAGTTATTCATAATTACAGCTGGGTTAAAAGTCCGTTTTACCCCTATAATTAACTATTTCACCTTAAGTACCACTGATTCTCTAATGACTAATTTGTCTATGATCCAATCATAAACCAAGTCCCTCTCGGGCCAATGAGAGGGTAGGACCCTATTGTTCAAGTCTTGAAATCAGTACAACAACTCATCTATGGAAATGAGTGAATTTCATCTCAAGATATTATGTTTCCAACTCCCTAGTTGATCAAGTCCCCAAAATAGTAAGCATATTGAATCGGCTAAAAGAGTCTTTCTCACCTATGTAAATTAAAGGCAAGCCCTCATAGGCAGAAGTTCATAACTTACTCAAGATTAAGATGGAGTCGCATATGATCATCATGTGAAATATTAATCTTCTCAATTAACGGATGTATAAAGAGAGATTAAATATTTCTTAGTCCAGTCTTATACAAACTCATTGTATAGGATACCCCCACTTACATGTCTCCACACGAATAATATGGATCAAATCATTTGTAACGATTACAAAGTAGGCCGTATCAATAGTGTTACCAGGATAAGGCACCCAACCTTATCCATATACTGTAGACTCTTTAGGTTATTACTTGAACATAATCCTCTTGTATGTCAACCATTTACGGTTCAATATTACATTAATAATCTTAGATTTTCATACAATGGATAACAATTAGATTACAAATAAAATAATATAAATTATTGTTAAAAACTAAATAATTAATTACGAGGCTTTAAAGCATAAATCCCAACATGACCCATAACTCGAGTTTAACCTATGTCACTCTAGCTCCAACGCCGCTCGACTCGGTTCCAGTGGCTCCAGGCAGCTATTTGGTTGTTAGGTTAGTCTATTTGTGTCTCATTCCACATTTTTTCTTTTCTTTTTTTTTTTTTCTTTTTTTACAATTTTGACCCTTTAGGAGTGGACGCTTTCGAAAGTAATTGAGGTTAGCATTACCACCATTTTGTTCATTACCACCATTTTGTTAATTTAAGTTGCTTTTGAGTCAAATGTTGATTTAATTTATATAGTGAGGTAAATTGAATCATATAATGTCTTAATTCGATGTCGTGGACCCACGTAGGTTGGATTGGATTACAAAGGGCAAATTCAGTCTAGTACAAGGATAAATTAGTGACTCCGACTTTGACCAACCAAGTAAGTAGCTTTACTACTGGTTTGGTTGGATGAATTGTATGAACTATGAACAATTGATGCTTTGTGTTTGTGGCCCCTCTACGCATCATACTTTGTGACTTATTGACATGTATTATATTATTTATGCTATGACATATGTTATGTTATATTGTAAGTTATACTATGAGAAGTTTATGTTATGTTATGGATCTTGTTGTGACTTCTATGTTGTATGATGACCTCTCTATGTTATGCTATCCAAATTGGGTTCTTACACCGTTTTTCGTATAAAGCTTCAAACCGGTCGTTGGTTCCTATTGGATTTTTTATCGCTTTCGTTAGTATTTCACAATAATAATAATAATAAACCCCAACTTAAAATTGTGAAATAGGGCACTAAAACGACCTTATATACCTTTATTGAGGTTGAAAATAGGTTCAAGAGGGTCAAAATAGTGCAAGTAGGTCCAAAAAGGGATTTTCGAGCCGAGAAGCCACGCCGGAGCTGCGGAGAGGTTTTCGCGTCGTATGGTGACACATGGCGCAATAAGGAGATGCCACGTGTGCTTGGTGAACCGGGCCGAGATGTCAGTTGGGCTGCAGGCGGTGGGGTTTATGTATCTGTAGGGCTAGGCCGAGGCGTTTTGAGTTTCTGTGGCTGCATGAAATCAACTGTCTAATAATTTTCTCACGTTTGGTTTACTCCCTGCAACCCTTTTCATTTGTCTTCATTGCGGTTTGCCACATATTTCCCCGTAGTGTCCATAATTGCGTTTAGGAGGCATTAAATGGTTGTTGTTTGATATTGTTAGACGAACACGACTCTCCACAATGATACGATGCTGTCCACTTTGAATATAAGTTTATCATGCGTTTACCATGGTATCAGAGTCATACGTCTAAGAGATATCACAACATTCATAACCCAATTTATTCAAATCTAAAATTTGTTTTATTATTACTATTATGAGTCTATATACATCTATGGGCAACCAATTTGTTGCACAAAAATTCTCAATTACTGTTTCCCTAATTCTCACCCAAGAAAAAAAAAACAAAAAGGGAACTATTGTTCTAATTTGGTTCTGCAGAGAGGACACGAATTGCTCATCTGAAGCCACCTGAGAATACAGCATTTGTGATACACATGACCACATGGGATTCTGCTCACCTCCTCTTCTCCCTTCAGCGCTTCGCAGCAAACACTGCATTCCCCCTCCTCTTCCTCCCTTAACCCATCAAATTCCTGCCTCTGCAACCTCTCAATCGCCGACGCCGGCGCCCCGTTCATCGCAGGCGGAGAGTATTCTTCAATAAGGAATGGGTCCAGGTCCACCCATATCATTTCGATGGCATCCACATCCACGACGATGTGGAAGTTGAGATCCACGTTGCCGGCGGCCAAGTGGAGCGCAAAGGAGGAGATCTCCACAAAGATGATATTGCAGACGGCGATGGGGATGCTGAAGGAAGACAGAAACCGAAGAACGTGGGATTTGGAGAGGAAGGGTGGGTGGAGCAGGTCCCGCAGAATAAAAGGAAACAGAGCATCGCCCATTGGAGTTGAGGGAGTTTGTTGGAGAATTTGGCGAGAAGATCGAGAGATGAGATGGCTTGAATGTCCGAGTCGGAGTTCCACGAACTGCATGGGTTGCTCGTGGGAAGCCAGGGTGCCGGTGCTATTGGTGCGGAAGGAACATTGGAAGGACAGAGAGTCGCCGAAGGTTAAAGACATGGTGGGTGTTGATGAAAACAGAGGATGTGAGCAACTGTTAAGAGTATGTCGAAATTGGTAGGGAAGGGGAAGAGGGAGCGGTGTCTTATTTATAGGCTTTTGATTTCCAAATGTTTCTGACCGTTGGATCACATTCAGAATTCATAAAAGGAAAATGTTCACAGCGCCGGTGAAATATTTTCAGGCACGGCCAAACGGCTATTTCTTCTAGTGGTGGAAGCAAAAAAGGAAAATATTTGTGCCGGCACGTGCGAGAAATAGTAACGCCTGATTTCTATTGTTCCTCTTCTTCTTCACCGTCGCGTCTTCCGCGCCGGTGAGATATATTCAGGCACGGCCAAACGGCTAGTTGACGTCGTTAAATGAAGCGTTGACCCTACAACTGGCTGCCGGAGCGTGCGAAAACACTAACGTCTAGCGGCCTTCTTCCACTCCCCACTTTTATTTCCTTCTCTTCTGTTTAACTCTTTACTGATTTTGTTTTTCTTTTCTTTTTTCTTTTTAACGGACAAATATGTTAATATTAAGAAAATGAAAAATAAGTTGTTATATTATTTGATTTATCTTTATCTTTTTTAGTATTTTTAATATATATTTAACTCATTTAAAATTGATCAAGTTTCAAATATATTTTTTTATTTAATGTATCTATACATTAGTTACCTTAATATTTAATGTATTTATACAATAAATATGTGTATCTATTTTATAATATATTAAACACTATTCAAATTAAATATATTTCTCTTTATTTCTTTGTTTTTACATCATGCGAGTGAATGAAATATATATAAAAAAAAAATGTATAATTAATAATAATAATGTGTTAAATATGCTATAATTTGGCTCTACACAAAGGGCATGAATTGCTCCTTTGAAACCAGGTGAGGATGCATGATTTGTGAAACGCATGACCACATGGGATTTTAGCCACCTCTTTCTCTCCCCCCTTCTCTGCTTCATAGCTTTCGTAGCACACACTGCACTCTTCTCCCCCAATTCCCTGCTTTTCCGCCGCCGCCACTCCAGTTTCCTCCAGAACCACCCTCTCCTCCACCATTACACCTCGCCCAACTGAACCCCGGTGCTTCTCCATCCAAAACATTTGAATGTAATCAATGTCCGCCACCAATTGGAACTTCGCATCATAGTCTACGGCAGCCCACTGTGTGACGAACGACGTGATCTTCTGGACAATGGGGTTCCACGTCACAGAGCCGAGGTTGAAGGAGGACACCAATTCAACCAAGTAAGCGTGGCAGAATAACGGATCTTCCAGCTCTCGTAGAGGCAGAGGAAACAGAGCATCCGCCATTGGAGTCGAGGGAGTTTCTTCCAGGATGTCGTAGGGAAGGCCCGCGGACGGCGATCGAGAGATGAGACGGCTGGAATAGCCCAGGCGGAGTTGGAGGAGTTGATCGGCGCCGTGGTTGCGGCGGAGAGAGTAGCGGAGGGTGGAGGCATTTGCGAAAGGCATGTTGGATTGAAACAGAGATTGATGGAGTTTTGTTTTGATTGAAGAACAATATTAATAGGGAATTGGAAGCATAAGTATGTTCCGATTAGGAAACTTCAGATTTTAGTATCAAATTTAGGAATCATATTTAAAATTACTCTAAAAATTTCCTTTTCTACGGCTTCTTTTATGGAAACTCTCAAAATCAAATTTAGTTTCATATCTCTATTTATTTGAATTTCATTACACTAAAATAAATCGATAAAATACAAAAGGTTTATTTTGTTATTTATTGTTTTAAATACTTTCCAAAATACTATATATCTATATTTTATTAATACTTTCACCTGACATTTTCATAAAATTGAAAATACTATCCTTATTGGATGTATATTTACTTTTCCACACACGGTCTACACGTGCAAGTATGAACCCACTAGTCAGTTCGCCTATCTCCTAGACCATTTTCTTGGTCGGCCAAGCATTCTCTAGAGTTGTTGTCGTCAAACACCCATTAGGAATAGCAACCGTCAAAGCATTATGATGAACATAATGATCGTTTTCCTGCCTTGTAGTGTAAGAGGGGTATTCTCGGACACATGAACACACAATGATGCATGAGATCCCAACATTTTTCTTTCATTATCCTACAATACAATCCGTTCCACTTTCCTTTTTATCCTATCATCTTTATCATAACTTTCCCTGCATATATGGAGGTTTTATGTCACTGTGTCATATTGCATGTCATGTTGAACATGTCATATCCTAAACATATCATGTCTTTTACGTATCATATCATATCATGCACATATCATATCGTATATCGTGTCACAACATGCGTCTTATCGTCAATAGCTTACATGATAACATATTATCATAACACTCATGTATCATATCACGAACATGTCGTTAGACATATCATATCATAACATATCATTTCATAACATGCATATGACACGTGCAAAGTTAGGGGGCATGTGCCGTCGTACTGCATACAAGTTATAACAAAACCAACCATAAGGTCATTTACTTGTTGACCTTAGTCGACATTCTCCCTAATTTCAAGTACGTTTGAATTTTATCCCTCAAAGTACTGCCGGTAGTTGTTTCCGATTAGAACGTCCATCTCATTTCATTAATAACTCAAATTTCTAAGCTCAAATTAATTTAAACCGAGAGATTAAACCTATACTGACCTTAATTTCCTTAAACAAGGTCAATTTCAGCATTGAAATGGTCGAAACGGTAGAATTTGTCAAAAAAATCCCTTTACCGATCCAAAAAACTAAGTCGAGGAGCCGAGCCAAAGCTGCACCAGCTGAGGGAGTCGTTAGTTGTAGGTGCGACACGTGTCGCTGGAAGGAGGTGACGCGTGTGCAAGTCGTAGTCGAGTCGAAGCGTGGGTTGTCCGGTCGCTGATGCAGGCGCGCGGGTTGCGGGCCGCGAGGCTGGGCTAGACTTAGCTGAATTGGTTTTGGACCATTGCAGGTGTATGGGCCGAGGGTGCAAGCATCTAGGCCGAGACTGCAGGTGATTGGGTTGTAGATGTTTGGGCCGAGACAATTGGTTGTAGGTGGGCCGAAGCTGGGTTGTTAGTTGGGCACCCGATCCGCATCAGAATCCGACCCGGAAAATTGTCTTCCTTACCCGATTAATGCGATTTTTCGTCCAAGTCTCTCTCCTCCGTACGCTGTAGCCCGAATTTGAACCCTCGGTCGCTGATCGTTAAGGGACCGATCTCGCCGGCGTTTCCAAATTCTCATATTTCAGATCTCGCCCGCGTCGAGGGAAAGACGTTGCTGAAGGCATGAAACATGAAAGACTTTTTTTTTTTTTTTTTTAATCGTTACATATTTGAACCCAACCCAAACCATACAGGTTAGGTGGTATTTATCAGATTTTTTTGAGTTATGTGATTTTTTGAACAATCCAAACTAAACGAGGTCGTATATGTACCCCTAAGCCTAACTACAGGACAGTGTACACTCATGTTGTTGAAAACCAACCAAAAGAAAGGAGCGTGTAACATATCATGGTGTATGCGTCCTTACAAAATATACTAGAGAAGTATTCGGTGCTCATGACAAACAACACGCATTAGGTCTCACATTTTTAAATCATGGTATATGGTTATTATGCACGTCATATTTCCATACTTTTGATGACATAACATTCCTATGAGACATACATATATGTACATGACAAATTATTCATTCTATCATACATGACTCATTGAGTGTTTTATAAGACATAACGTGAACATAATATCATAGTATACGTGGATTGACATACTCAAAGTATATGCATCACAAAAGGTTCATAAATATGGCATGAACAAGTAATAACACAAATAAACCACACAATGTGTTATTCATACGACATACAATTCATCCAACCTAACCTAAACGTGTTCTAATAGTAAGTTCACTTACCTTATGAGCCTAAGAAAAAGTCACTAAATTTTGTAAGTCGATGTAACGGTAGATGACTGACACTCGTCTCTCCAAATTTTTTATTTTTTTATTTCCAAATGGTATGCTCATGCTCTAAGTATCTTAAATTCATAATAATATTAATAATAATAATAAATAGAAGTATAGAGTTTCAATAATATTGAATCAACCGACAAAAAAATGTAAAATTTGTTGTCATCATTAATCTAATTACAATCATTTGCAACGAAATTGTTGCACAAAAACCAGAATTACATTTTCCGTAATTCTTAAAAAAGAAAAAAAAAAGAATTATTGTTCTAATTTGGTTCTACACAGAGGACACGAATTGCTCATCTGAAGCCACTTGAGAATACAGCATTTGTGATACACATGACCACACGGGATTCTACTCACCTCCTCTTCTCCCTTCAGCGCTTCGCAACAAACACTGCAATCCCCCTCCTCCTCTTCCTCCCTTAACCCATCAAATTCCTGCCTCTGCAACCTCTCAATCGCCGACGCCGGCGCCCCATTCATCTCAGCCGGAGAATATTCTTCAACAAGGAATGGGTCCAGGTCCACCCATATCATTTCGATGACATCCACTTCGACGACGATGTGGAAGTTGAGATCCACGTTGCCGGCGGCCAATTGGAGCGCAAACGAGGAGATCTCTTCATAGATGATATCGCAGGCGGCGATGGGGATGCTGAAGGAAGACAAAAACTGAAGAACATAGCAGTTGGAGAGGAAGGGTGGGTGTTGGAGGTCGCGCAGAACAAAAGGAAACAGAGCATCGCCCATTGGGGTTGTGGGAGTTTGTTGGAGAATTTGGCGAGAAGATCGAGAAATCAGATGGGTCGAATTTCCGAGTCGGAGTTCCAGGAGCTGCATGGGTTGCTGGTCGGAAGCCACGGTGCCGTTGCAAGTGCTTTGGATGGAACATTGGAAGGACAGATAGTCGTGGAAGGTTAAAGACATGGTGGGTGTTGATGAAAACAGAGGATGTGAGTGAGTCGGAAATTGGTAGGAAAGGGGAGGAGGGAGCGGGGTATGATTTACAGGCAAAGGGGAACAAATAAATGGGTTTTGATTTTGAAATGTTTGTGGCCGTTGGAACGAATTGAACAAAGGAAAGTGTTCGCCACTCCGGTGAGGTATTTTCAGGCACGGCCAAACGGCTATTTTGTTGCCGTTGCATGAATTCTAGTTGTAGAAGCAGAAAAGGAAAATGTTTGTGTCGGCACGTGCGAGAAATAGTAACGGCTGATTTCTGTTATTCTTCTTCTTCTTTGCCGTTGCCGCCTCTTCCGACACCGAACAACCGTCCACCGGCCGTCTTCCATTTTATTTTCTTTTCAAACAACAAATGTGTTAATATTAACAACATGAAAAATAAGTTATTAAATTATTTTTCTGTTTTTTTAGTATTTTTAATGTGTGTCAAGATAATTTTAAAATACTCGAAATATTTTTCAATTTCTGAAAACGCGGCCGTTTCTTGGAGGATGTGGTATGGAAGGGCGGCGGATGGGAATTGGCGCCGTCGTTGGGGCGGAGAGAGTAGCGGAGGATGGACCCATTGAATCCTGTAAGATTAACAAATGAAGGTCGAGTCAAATTTAAATATTTTAAATTTATTAAAAAGAAATTTAATTAAGCTCAAATAAATTATTGATAGGCTAAAATTTATTTTGAGAATACTTTATTATTTAAAATTAAATAAAGTATGGAAATGGTTGAAAATAATTTATATTATTATTTTTCTTTAAATCAAATCTCAATAATAATAATAATAATAATAATAATAAGGTTTCATTTGATTTGTTAGAGGTTGGATGATGACCGAAAAGGAGTGAAGGCCTAGCCCATTAGCTAGAATCCATGGGCCGAAAGCCCAAAAGGAGCTCTTTAATCTAAGAAACAAATTGCTTAATTTAAGATGTTAAAATATCATATTCATAAATCTACCTTTTAAATCAGAAAAAGGAACACACAAATTTTCTTAATTTTTATAATTTATTTAAGATTTTCCCTTTTTACTTCTTAAATATCATAAGATATTATTAAAAAAAAAAGGAAAAATAAAATGAAAAATGATTTCTCCTTTCAACGTAGATGTTCAACGTTCACCGACATGCAATGATCGAGTTTGAATGTACGATGGAAAAAATATTAAGAGTTTGACACACCACCGACCTTCTATAAAGAATATACATTAAGCTTAAAGGCTACCCAAACTTGACCAAATTAATTGAGTTTATAAATTTTATCATATCAGTATAAACGTGACATGTTTAAAGATGTTTATTGTCTTCAGAAATCAAGAGGTGTTATTCTATCAACGTTATTGTCGGTGGATCATAAGTGAGTTAGTTAGACCTTATGTAAAACTATAAATAAATAAAATCGGCATAATTCAAATATTGAAGATTAAGACTCTTTTAGGTAGGTGAGTAGATCTTATCTCAATTATATGATAAAAAAATTGACACTACAAACTAGAGATTGTTGCTTAATGTAATGTAGTTTTTATTAAATTACAAATTTGGTTTTTATTAAGAATGTTCATATAATCAGACAATTCAATCTAAACGGTTGAGTTTGCTCATTTATTTATTTATTATTATTATTATTAATTTTTTTTTTAATTTGAGTTGGTTTGAATGTTTCTTAGTATTCTTAGTCTAGTCTGACTAATCCAAAAATAGGGTTACCATCTAATTCAACCCAATTCTATCTCATTTTTAAAAGAATTTAAAATATTTAAGATAGGTAATAAATTGAAGTGACGGGTTGTATTTTTTAAATGTTTGACATTTAAAAATTTAAAATTTATGTAATATTAATGTAATACATATGGTGTATAAGTAGAAATTTTTAAATAAATTTTTTTTTTAAAAAAAAAAGTTAGGTTTGATCAGATTTGGTTTGAATGTTTGAAAATTTTATAATTTTTTTCGATTTGCGAATTGACATTTTTTTAGTCAGCTACTAACTAAAAAATAGAGTCACAACACAACCCAATCTAATATAACCTTTACTGTTAAAAGAGTTTAGAATATTTAAATATTTGATATTTGAATTTTATGTAATTTTAATATTAATGTAATATATACGGTGGATAAGTACAAATTTTTTAAATAATAAAAAAAAACATAAGGCAGACCACCGACTATAGAGAGTTAGATTAGACTATGAACTACATTGTTCAGGTCATCAATCCAATCAATCCAAAATTTCAAACTAAAATTTAAAGTTGGGGAGAAGATTTTTTTAATTTCTAGGTAACTTAAAATTTATAAAATTAATTTATAAAATTTTTAAACTATGAACTAGTTTCTATAATTTGTAAAAAAAAATTAAAATTAAAATTAAAATTAATCAATATGATTTTAAATATTAGAGCTTTAAAATTTGAAAATATGGCGAGGATAAATTTATAATTTATAATTTAAGTTTTAATATTAATTTTAATAGATATAAAAATATTTTCGATTAGATTGGAATTTAAATGGCATAAGATTTTAAAAAAAAATCTCATTATTTATAAACTCCTCTCAATCAATCAAATACTGTGTTGAGAAAAGATGCATTTTTTAAGCCGAAAAAACTCATAAACAAACAAAACAAAACAAAAAGAAAAAGCTCATAAAATCATCTACGTGATAAAGAAAATAAAATATAAAATATAAAATAAAAGATTCTGGAGCTCTCTGATTGGTCGCAAGAAAGTAACACGCACGCAACGCTAAGATACTTTTATTTCTCATCTTTTTATAAATCAATTTTCCAATTATATTGTCCATTTCTTGGGACAATCCACCAAATCCCACCTTATAAATATAAATATATCAATTTTGTAAGTAATTTAGAGACAACATGATCATTTTAATTAGTACGAGGTATTTTAAGAAAATAAAAAAACAAAATTACGAGAGTTTAAGTCTGGTTAATTTCTACTTAAATGTTTGAGTCTAGATTAATTCCTACTTAATATAATTAGTCAATATTTTAAATGAAAAATAGTATAGATCAAAGTATGGATAATGATTGATTTGTGAAGCGGGAAAATAAATTAATAAAATTAGAAAAATTAGTAGTTTAATGTAAAATGAAATAAAAAGAGAGAGAAAGTGTCGGTGAATAAGATGTAATTATGGAGTCCAAATGAATGAGGGGTTTTTGTTTGCTTTTGATTGAAGAAAAATCTTGTAATTATAAAAGTTTATTAATGAGTAGATGATTATGTGGCTTATACTTGTTTCCGTCTCCGTCTACCTTAATTTTGCCCTAATCTCCTATAGAGAAATTTTGTTTGAAGAATGTTTATTCAAATCTCCACAAAAATAAATGAAGAATTGTGCCGTGATTGAAAACGAAATAAGAGGTCGGGACCATCTTGATGGACATCTTACTCATTTCGGGGTCGTAGGCTTAAAGGAATAAGGCAGTTTTAGGGTTTGATAGGTTGAAAGGCAAATGGTCCATTGAAGACATGGTTGAAGTAGGTAGACTTGGGCTGTACATAGTCAAAAAGAAAACAAACCAACAGCTACACCTCATGTTTTATTCATAGGAACCCCACAAAAAGATTGAACACTACATACATACATCCATTCAATTTTTCAACTAATTCCATGATGAAATTTTGACGAGCTGTGTACTAGCTACCCTCTACGAAAGTGTTTTCTTCTATCCATGTAAATGAATGACATGCTCGTATGAAAATTAAGTGAGTTATGTTCGTTTAAGAAAACGAGATCATAGAGCCTCATAGAAGAATTGTTTTGTTTCGACTTTAATCATTTGAATTTGTTTATGTCATCGAGAGAAATTTTGCATCTGGCTTTGTCTAATTGTCCGGGTTGACATCTATTTGGGTTTTGGCTCTAGTTGGAGCATTTGATTTTGGAGAACAGTTCCTTCATGCCCATTATAGGTGTCTTAGCTCATTTCCTTTGTACGATCAAGCATCGTTCACAACTGTTTGATTTTTACCGTTGTTTTTCTGGGTATTTGATTTTTGATTGAATGGTTTGAGTTTTGCTTAATTTGAAGTTCTTCGTGACCATTGATTGTAGGTACTCGTGGAGAGGTAGTCCTCATTGTTAACATCATCGTCTTCTCCGTTGTTATATTCCTCGTGTGGTAGACATTTCGTAGTTGCCAAGTTCGTGAGAATGGTCGATGAGAAAGCGTGAGGTTCAAGATGTAGTGTTCGGTCTAGTTCACATACGGTCAAATTTAATTCAACCCTGAATTCGGTCTAGTTTGCAGTTGGTTTGCTGCTTTTCGTCCCATTTTAGTCGTTCAGTAAGTTTTTTTTATCGATTCCACTAATTCTTCCATCCAAGTTGGTTTCTTTTTCTAGTTCATACTTGGTTTGGATGATTTTACTCTGTTTTCATAAGTGTAGAGCCATTCTTGACGTTTTAATGCAGTTTGTAGCACATTTAGTTCAACCTCTTGTGCAACGATCGTTGATGCAAGTTTTTGAAGTTGGGAGTCAATAATTCATTGAAGACAAGATATCGAGTTTTGAGTAACAACTAAAGATATCGAGGGTATGAGTTAATTCTACCATCACACGCACAAGCTAGTTATCTCCCATTTTAGTTCTTCATCATAGACTGGTTGGTCATGTTTTGGGTCTAGTTATAGCTGATTGATTAGTGCTTGCAGCCTTCGATAGATAATAGGCTATTTTTCTTTTCAATCTCGAGTGGGGGCACAGGTTGGTGGGTCCCTTTTTTAATGATTTAGATCCCTCGATTTACTTTATATTTTTGTCATGTGTGTATGCATATCTAACTCGAACATGAAAGTTACTTATTAAATATTTTTAATACTCAACATTTTCAACCTGCAAGAGTGTTGACAAGAAGGGGCTACAAGCAGACATAAGTAACTCTTTGAAAATGTCATTAACATATATTTGATAACGATATCATACAAATTCTGTACATTGATATGCTTTTTCTTGTACAAGGCATCAAATCTAGTACAATATCACACGACGTCTATAGATCGACACTCATTCATATCTCGCCTTTCGATTTCTTGATTGTTCATATGATAAAATATAAAATAAATAATTTTAAAAAAAATTATAATACAAAGAAAAAAAAAAGACCCAAATATACAAATAACGGTAAGAAAATTGATAATAAGGAAAAGCATAAGACAAGCATGATTACCATCTTAATAACTTATGTTCCACTACTATCATCATCATTATTATTCATTTTATATAAATCTATAATAATAATAATAATAAATAAATAAATAAAGTAAAAAGTGAGTGAAGTGTAAAATATAATGGGAAAAAAGAAAAAAAAAGGGTAATATTGTCTTTTACCATATGATCGTTTTGGGTGGAGTCCAACCAAAAGGCCCAATAAAGAAAGCCCCATAAATCTAAAGCAACACATAAAGCACTGTCCATTGAGCCGTTGTGCGTGTGCTTGTTCCCCCTCTTCCAATTTCCCCCTTTTTTTTTATTCCTTTTTCTTTTTCTTATACCTTAAGTAAAAAAATACATGCCATTTTTTCAAAAAAAAAATTATTTACCAAATAATTAAAAAATATCGAAGTTAAATTCATGAAATTAAAATCAAATTCGAAAATATGATTTAACCCATCAATTTAAACGTAACGAAAAGGAATAAATTATTATATAAAAGTAAGTTTAAAATTCATACACGCGCTTTTCAGCATATTAAAAAATAAATTAGTTAATTTAAAATTCTAATGATAATATTTAAACAAAACACTAGGTTGATTTTTTGATGGTTAAAAATGACGTTATATATAAAATTTAAAATTTTAGATCAATATATTGACTTATTAACAAATTTTAATAAAGATAATAATTACGTAAGAATTACATGGGAGAATTGGATCCCAACAAAAATAAATAAAAGATTTAATTGAGTAGAGAATAAAATAAGTAATGGAAAAAGTTTCCTGTCGCCAGTCGGGTGAACACGTTTAATGAGAATGTAGGTTAAATAATTTAACCTCCAATAATTTTAGGATGGTAAAGTGGGGCCCATCTGAATTTACCACAAAGACAAAAGGTAAATTTGTGGGAAGAGAGAGAGGGGCAGAAACACAAAGCTGATTTGTAAGTAAAAAAAAAAAAAAAAAAAAAAAAAAAAAAAAAGCC
>NW_019268529.1:2298402-2382842 GCF_002738365.1 Cucurbita moschata
AAAAAAAAAAAAAAAGAAAAACAAAAAGAAAAGCCGAAATGAAACTTTTATAATTGAAATTACAAACGTGACCTTCCAAATCCCAAAGATAATTCTGCATGAATAAAATGGTATTTATTTATTTAAAAATGGAATTAATTAATAAGCAAGTAGGTTACGTGGCAGGAGTTTAATGTGAACATTGTGTACGTTTGGATGAACGGCGTGGATGATGAGATGGTAGGATGCTTGCGTAGTAGTGGTTGTAGGGGATTGGGGTCGACCAAAAAGTACTTAAAAGCATAATCCTTAACCACCAAACAAAGAAAGCAAAAACTTCATGGGAATATGTGCTTTGCTCTCCCTTCAAATGCATCCCTATTTTTTTTTTTAATTTTTTATTCTAAATTTAAAAAATATTTTAACTATTAAAATTTAATAATAGCACTAGGTGGTCATGATCTCCATATACATTTTTCTTTTTCTAAAATTAGATAAATAAATAAATAAATAAAGCAAATCTAGTTCCACTAAAACCGCCACGTGTAAGTTCGTGGCCATGGGTTAGCTTGCGTAGTGTCCTAATACAGAACCCGCGCTTGTATTTTTATGACTGTGATAAATAAGGAATATTGATTATTTAATTAATTAGTTAATTAATTAATTAATAAAAGGAGGAGAGAGAAGAGAATTGGAGGTTGTGTTGACGTTAACCCCTAGTTGGGGGCGTCCAGATCTTGCAGCTGTAAGAAGCTTCCCTTTCTCACACCACTCACTCTCTCTCTCTCTGGTTCTTTTTCTTTCTTCTTCTTCTTCTTCTTCTTCTTCTTCTTCTTCTTCTTCTTCTTCTTCTTCTTCTTCTTCGTCTTCTCTCTCAAGAATATTGGATTGACACGAAAGCGATGAATTGGGGGAAATCAAACAAGATAACACAGATTCACGCAATTTCGCCATGAGAGCTCATCGTTTGAGCTTCTTCATTTTCTCTCTCTCATTATTCACTTCATTCATCGGAGCCTTCCCGCTTCTTCGCGATTCTGCCATTTCAACTAGGAGGATTCTGCATCAGCCTCTCTTTCCGATAGGCTCTGAGCCGCCGCCGGATATTGAGTTAACCCCGCCGCCGCCTCCTGACTCTCCCTCCGACGTTCCGCCGTTTTTCCATGACCCGCCGACCACTCAAGATCAGACTCAACCGCCTCCTCCGTCTACCAATGGAACTATGCCTATCCCTGCTGCTACGGCGCAACAATCCAAGCCGACGAAGACCGTTGCGATTGCAATTTCGGTTGGGATTGTGACTTTGGGGATGCTCTCTGCTCTGGCGTTTTTTCTGTATCGTCACCGGGCGAAGCATCCGGGGGAGTCGCAGAAGCTTGTTGGAGGGAGTAATCCGGAGAGATTTCCGGAGGATTCGCGTGCGCCGCCGTCGAGTTTTTTCTATATTGGGACTGTGGAGCCGAGCCAGAGCTCTGTTGTTGAGCAGAATGGTGCTAATGGTGCTAATAGTTCGCCTTATCGCAAGCTGAATTCGATTAAGATGTCGGATCGGTACCGGCCGAGTCCGGAATTGCAGCCGCTGCCGCCTCTGCCGAAGCCGCCTATGGCTATGTCGCCTCCCGCTCTGTCGTCTTCGGATGATGAAAGCCAGAATACGGCATTCCATACTCCACAATGCTCGTCAATTGTTAGTCATGATGATGGCTATTTCTCACCGGCTTCTCGTCGAAGTAATTCTGTTAAGAGCTGTTCTACGGCAAGTTTTAAGAATGACCATATGAATTCCAATGCTCCTCCTATTCCTCATTCTAAAAGAACCTCTCCGAAATCTAGATTCTCGGTTTCTTCGACCAAGCGCAATACGTCTCAGCCTCAGCCACCACCGCCGCCGCCTCCACCGCGTCCGCTTGATGACCTTCGTGAAATTCCGAATTCGAAAGAAACAATGCCTTTCTCTTCCACGAGACCTAAATTTTCGAAGCCTCCGCCTCCACCAAATTTGGCGCTTCTTCAAACAATTAGCAATTCCGCCACATATCCTCAAATTCAGAAAACTGCTGCACCTCCACCTCCACCTCCGCCTCCGCCTCCGCCTCCACCGCCACCTCCACGACCACCGCCGCATCCGGTTTCGTATTCAACGCCACAAAAACTAGGGTTATCGGAAACCAGAATGGGTCCAGTCACTCCTCCAGATTCCTCCAAGTCACAATCCTATTCAACAGCGAGAACAAACTCATCGTCCAAATCCACACCGACATCTGCACCAGCAAATTCCGCTAACGAAGATGTTGTCGAAAGGATTAATTCGATGGAAAGGCTTGAATACGAAGATACAGAAGGTTCAAAACCGAGATTGAAGCCCTTGCACTGGGACAAAGTACGGGCAACCTCAGACCGAGCTACAGTATGGGATCAACTCAAATCAAGCTCATTCCAGTAAGTTGGTCTGTTAATACCGATTCTTGCAGATTTTTTGAATATTCATGAATTTCTGAGCTGAGATTTTTTCAGATTAAACGAGGACATGATGGAAACACTTTTTGGCTTCAATTCTGCAAATTCTGTTCCCAAAGAGGCCACGAGAAAGTCTGTTCTTCCCCCCGTTGAGAAGGAAAATAGGGTATTGGATCCCAAAAAGTCGCAGAACATTGCAATACTCCTAAGAGCTCTTAATGTCACGCGTGATGAAGTGATCGAAGCTCTTCAAGATGGTGAGTGCTTTCCCAAATTGGGGCTACTTACAATAATTTGTGATCTGACGTATGAACAATTATTTCACAACCGTGGCTTTGATCACCAGCGTGATTGCTTTTCATTATAAGCAGTTTTGAGTATGTTTTAAGAATTAACCATATCTCCATCATTATCAGCATTAGAAGATTGCTCATCTTTCTGCATCCTTCATTTTAGTTCATCGTGTTTGGTTATGAATCTTTAAGAAATTCATGTTTCTTTCTTCTGTTCTTCAATTATGGACTAAACAACTTTAGCTGATGAATTCTCCCGCATATTTCTTGGGGTTCTCAACTGAATAAATCAAAATCTTGTTTTACCTTTTATGTACTAATTTAAGATTGTACATTCTTGATTGTTATACTGTGTTCCCATGTTACTGATTCCTAAGTTTCGTACAGAATTCATTCCTTGGTCATTACTTTTTACATCTCTAATATCAATGCTCTTTTCTTTCTTAGCCACTTTCACTATTCCTCCTGACACATTTCCGCATTTTCACATTTACTGATGAGTTTCCGACCCTACCTTGCTTTTGTGCATTGATGTTGAATTTCCATAAAGTTAGTTGTCTTACGGTCGAATATCGTTCATTCTTTCTCTGTCAAGAATTATAATTAATTCCATACTTCTAAAGGGCCTAGTGAAAGTACCTTGCTCTTTGATGTTTCGATTGCCTTGCATTGAGAAAGAGATTCGTTGCTGTAAATGATTTTGGCTGGACTATATATCTCAATGAGTCTATGTTGGAGTGAATAGTGAAAGATCTGGTGATTAGGAGCATAGTTTCTATCGATATAATCCCAATTGCTTTCGACCGATAATATGTCCTGTTTTAAAATGCATTTGGTGGTTACATGCATCTGTAATGTCATTCTCATCATATGAAACGTACTTTTTGTTGGCAACAGGTAACCCGGAAGGGTTTGGTACCGAGCTTTTAGAAACGCTAGTGAAGATGGCTCCAACCAAAGAAGAAGAGATAAAACTGAGAGAGTACTGTGGTGATGGTTCAAAATTAGGGACTGCAGAAAGATTTCTGAAGGCAGTGCTTGAAGTCCCATTTGCCTTTAGAAGAGTTGAGGCCATGCTGTACAGAGCCAATTTTGATTCAGAAGTGAAGTATCTAAGGAAGTCATTTCAAACGCTTGAGGTAATTTGTCTAAATTTCTTTTGATAAACATTATGAGATGCAATGAATTATTAGTTTGTCTAAAATATTTTAATTTTCTCCAGGTTGCAAGTGAGGAATTAAAGAACAGTAGACTTTTTCTTAAACTCCTTGAAGCAGTTCTTAAGACGGGAAATAGGATGAATGTCGGTACAAATCGTGGTGATGCTAAATCCTTTAAGCTTGAGACCCTCTTAAAATTAGTAGATATAAAGGGAACGGATGGAAAGACAACATTGCTTCATTTTGTTGTTCAAGAAATTATCAGATCAGAAGGTGGTGCTGATTCAACTAGTGACAACCTTCAACCCCGTTCGCAATCGAAAATCGAGGATGAATTTAGAAAGCAGGGCTTGCAGGTTGTGGCTGGACTGAGCAGAGACCTTAGCAATGTGAAAAAAGCAGCTGGTATGGACTCGGACGTCTTGAGCAGCTATGTCACAAAGCTCGAAATGGGGCTTGAAAAAGTAAGGATGGTTTTGCAATTCGAAAAGCCAGGAATGCATGGAAAGTTCTTCGACTCGATGAAAACATTCTTGAAGGAGGCAGAAGAAGAAATAGTTAGGATCAAGGACGACGAAAGGAAAGCTTTATCTCTGGTGAAAGCGGTCACAGAGTATTTCCATGGTGACGCTGCCAAGGAGGAAGCTCATCCATTCCGAATCTTCATGATCGTTCGGGATTTCCTAACCATACTAGATCAAGTATGCAAAGAAGTTGGGAGAATGCAGGATGGGGTAATGGTGGGTGCTGCAAGATCCTTTCGGATATCGGCAACAGCCTCCCTCCCAGTCCTCAGCAGGTACAACATCAAACACGACCGAAGTTCCGACGAGGATAGCTCATCTCCGTAAACTCCCTTAACACAAGTACCTCTTAGGAAGCTTGCCAGGTTAGCTTTAATCCTCCATTGGGGGGAATTTCACTAGTTTCTTAGATCTCAAGCATCTTTCAGACCAAAAAAAGAATGGCAAACAGAGAATCTCCTTTGGAGACAACGACGCCCCCAGCAAAGTTTGTCCATTACTCAAAACACAGATTCCTGAAGCGGAATCAAGTTAGATTTTGCAGCAAAAAGGCAACAAAGACATGATCAAAGTGATGAAGAAACACCAAAAACAGCATGGGAAGAAGCACGAAGGAGCAGTGGCAAAACTGAAAGGTACGTCTCAATGAAATGAGATAAATAAAAAGATAGAAAGAGAGGAAATGAATGTTCCACTTAAGAATACACGGCTATAGATAGGACAGAGTACCCTATTTAGATCAGATTCCTACACATTTCCAGAGAAAAAGTAGAATGTTTTTGAGTTGCTGCTAATATGTTGTTGCATTTGTTCAATGTTTCATAATAATAAATATCAATTTTTTTGTTCATTGTTCTTGATTGTTGTTGGTAAGAAGAATATATTCTGCAAAGTCATATCCTATCCCAAAGGGGTAATCTTAAAGCTTCAGTTGATTGTAGTGTGGGTTGTTTTTAATTGAAAAGAAATGTGTGCCAAATCTAGAAGGACACTCAAATCTATAAATTTCTGTTTTTGGTCGGTTGGAAATCTGGCACTTTCTTCTCTCTGCTTCTCATAGTTCACAGCTCATAAAGCTCTCTCTTTCCTCCATTGCATTTTGTTATTCTATTGTCATCCAATTTCTATCTGATTTCCTCAGACTTTCATAAACCTAATAGAGGTAGCTGAAAATTTACAGTACAAAGAAATAATTATAAATATGTATGAAAAGAGTAAAAAACAAATGTTTTTTTTTTGGTCCCTAAATCTATCTTCATTTATTATTCAAATTTTCACAAAATAGGTATTTCAATAATGTGAAATGATGATTGAACATAGGATTCTCCCATGAATGCTGCTGGATTTTTATAGATCTCGTGTGCAATCATTTGAAATTTCATAAGTAGTTGAGACACCTAATGTGAGAATCCCACGTTCGACGGGGACACAATCCCACATTGGTGGGGGGAGGAGAACAAAACACCCCTTGTACGTGCGTAGAAATCTTTCTCTAACATATGCATTTTAAAGCTTGAAAGGGAAAACCTAGACGCGTTTTAAACCCTTGAGAGGAAGTCTGAAAGGGAAACTTTCCCTAGAAGACGCGTTTTAAAATCTTGAGGGAAGCCCGAATGGGTTTAAGATATGTATTCATGTCCATTATGAAATTTTGGAAGGTTCAGAAAAATAAGGTTGTGTAACGAATGAAGAGGTTGTTGAATGTTTGTACACTCTAGTTGATCACATTACTCATTTCTTGCTTTAAAGATTGAAAATGATCCCCACATATTAACACAAGTTCTTCCAGCATGTTTTGTACTCACTCAAATGAATTCGAAAAGGAAAATCACCCGACATAAAATTGCTCCAAGTAAAGTAAGATTAACCATAAAGTTCTTATGATTGTGTCACAAAAAATGAATGTGCACGTTGTTGGTAAATGCAGTAACTTTCATTTCCTTTTAAGTTTTTCTTAGTCCTTTTATATTAAAGATCACTCTTATTCACATGTGATCGCGGCTTATTCATGTACTCATCATTTACTCGATTGTCACAGTTTATTTCTTCAAGTGTGACGTGAGAGAACTTTTATTACTAGGACGATTCGTTCCTTATAAGAAAAGAGTTTTTTTTTTGGGATAAGCTCTATTATACTTAACTTGGTTTGTACCTTAAAGGGTTTGAGGTTTAAAAAATATAATAACAATAAATTCTAAAAGAAAGGAATCAAAATAATATTTTAATTAACATATAATAATAAATAAATAAAAAAGAATCTAAAAAAAAAAGTAGGGAAAGAAATTTTAATTTTTGATTTTTTTAAAAACTATAACTCTTAAGTGTCCCTCGAAATAATTTTTTTTTTTTTTAAAAGAAGAATTAAAACTTTTAAATTTTTAATAAAAAAAATTAAAGCATGAGAATAAATTTAGAAATAAAAATTATATTTTAAAATAATTTATTTATTTTTAAATAAAAAATGGGAAAAAAGAATAAAAAAATAAAAAGAATAGAAGGTGTTGTAAGAATGTTTTCCTTTTGTCCTTTGGGAAATTTTTATTCTTCTTTTTGGGACTCTCAAACCATCCGTCGGCAAAACAAGCCAAAATGCCTTTTCATTTATTTCCATAAATCCATTTATTTAATTTTAAAAAAAAACAACAAAATAATATATATATATATATATATATATATATATATATATATTAATATATAACCACAATTTAATTTGACCAAAAAGGTTTTCTTTAGTATCATTTGACCTAAAAGTTATATAAATATAATTAAAATAACGTCATAAATAAAATGATAATAATAAATTAATCCTTATAGTTAATTTTATATTATTATTGAATTTAATACAAATCTTAAATTACTATACATTTTTTTTAATTCAATATGCCAAATGGTTCAACCACTTTTGTTTTTATTTTGATATTTAATTTGGTAGAATATTAAATTAATACCAAAACAGTTTTAATTAGAAATAAATAAATAAACTCATGTTAGAATTTCATTTATTTAATAAAATATTAGTGCACAACCTTCACATGCATATAAAACTTATTTAAATGTAGAAATTAACATAAATTAAAGAAAAATGCTTGAATTAAACCGACAATGAAGTTTAGGTTTATATATATATATATATATATATTAATGTAATTTGGTTGAAAATGTAAGGACAAAATCGTAAGAAATAAAAATAATGTAATTATAAAAAAGTATTTTTCTTCTTATTATTATTTTGTTTGATGTGATAAGAGGCACGTTTCTTTTTTATCCCATTACCAAAAAGACAAAAATACAAATATGTTCCAATTTACTTTTATAACCCCAACTTTTCGGTTTCACTTAATAATAATAAAAAACATTATATATTTAAATAATAATAATAATAATAATAATAATAATAATTAGAGGTGTACATGGATTGAATTAGGTTGGAGATGTTTTTTAAATCCGAACAACTCAAATAGAGTTCATAATTTAGATTGAGTTATTGGATTTTTTTTTATTTAAATTCTACTTACCAAAAATACATATTACCTTAATAACTAAAATTTCATAAAACTCAAATATCAAACATCCACATGTCACAATGTATATTAGGTTGGGTTGAGTTGCGTTGTAACTCTATTTTTCAAGTGGGTCGAGTTAACTCAACAAAAAAAAAGAAATAACCTAGGAACCAATTCGAGTTTCGATTTTCTAAAAATTCAATTCAACCCGAAAAAAATCTAACCCAACCAACTTTTATTACTTAGATGGGAGTTCGTCCAAATTAGTCAAATTCTCAAACCCGTGATAAAATATCACATAATGATATTATATTTAGTTATAGGTTCCTTTTATCGATGCAATATTTAGTGGCATGGCTTTGTCTCTTTTATGAGTAACTCAACTTGGCACATAGAAGCATTCCACTTATCATTATCATGATGTGACATCTTTCGTTATCTTACGTTATTGTAATTTTATGTAGGGGTTAGGTTCGTGCCTTCCAAAAAATAATTATTTTATGGTGCGTAGGAGTTTAATTTATTTTTCATAGTTCGTTTTTATATGTTTTTTTTTAAATGAAAATTGTTAATGCATTATTAACATATTTATCTAGGATTTTATTTTTGAAAATGTAAATGGGTATCTTTGATGTACATGTTGTGGTCAATTTTTTTTATGTGTATACATCACTTAATGATTGAATCGTTAGGTTAAAATTTGCTTACGTCAAATGTAAGCGCAGCTCAAGTCCACTGCCAGTAGATATTGTCTTATTTGAGCTTTCTCTTCTAGGTTTTTCTTAGTTTTAAAATACGTCTGTCAGGAGACGTTTCCATATCCTTATAAAGAGTGTTTTGTTTCACTCTCCAACCGATGTGGAATTTCACAATCCACACCCCTTTGGGGCCAGCGTCCTCGCTGACACTCGTTCTCCTCTTCAATGATGTGGAACTCTAATCTACCCCTTTCGAGGCTGAGTGTCTTCGCTGGCACACCGCCCGGTGTTTAGCTCTGATACCATTTGTAATAGCTCAAACCCTGAAGGCCCAATATTGAAATGACATTTCAAGTAGCTATGACAAGAAATCGACAATATCAAATTTATCTCAAATATGGTTGGATTCAACCTATAATTTTAAAATTAATTTCAAAAAGTCATTCAAGATCTCTAAGCAATTTTCACATAATTGCAATGACCATTTTAGTCCTATTAAATACCATTATTCTATGATAGTCTTATAATTTTATTAATTAATCAGGTGTATGTATGCACATAATAAATTGTTAGGAAACATGATCCATCTTATTTTGATGTCAATTCTTTAGCTACAACACTAATTATTATTTCATACTAAAAAATAATGTTTTTTTTATTATTTTAGAATAAAATTATTTTTTTAGATTTTAAATATATCTAGTTTATTACGTTAATAATCATTTTTAATTTTTTCTAAAAGTTTTGATAATTACATAATTTAAGTTATATAATAGAAAATTCTAATACATTTGAAGCTGTATAATTATGTAATTATTAATCATATATAATTTTATTAATTACAAACACACTGGCCTGTTGCCATCTGGCATTCTCACGTGTCTGAAGAGATTTTGCATTTAGTTCCTTAAACGAATCGTTTTGAGATAGTTTTAGTAAAATGTAAATAAATAAATAAAATAAAAAATAAAAAAAAGCAAAACTACAAAACGCCGTTGCCGGGGATCGAACCCGGGTCACCCGCGTGACAGGCGGGAATACTTACCACTATACTACAACGACATCTTGTTATTTCGTTTTTAATTTACGTTAAAACAACTTTATTTTTCATTTTGATTCTTTGGTGGGGTGCTCTTTTTTCTTAAATAGTTTTCATTTTTAAAAAAGAAACATTAATTCAGTTAAATTACATAAACAAAAAAACTACGTCGTTTTGAAAATTAACCCTTTTTTCGAAATTTCTACGTGAATATAAACTTTAATTTTCAAAACTAAAAGCTAAAAATGATAAGTTATTAAATGAGAATTAAAATGTTTTCCTACTTTAAATTTTGATTAAGATGCGAAGAACATTTTTGTAACTGCCTACTTTATGAAATCTTAAATTGACTCAAATTCATCATCTTAAAGTGGAGAAGTGAAAACGTGCAAATTATAAATTCATACATTTTTAGAGAAATAATTAAGTTTTGTGTGGGATACTTCATACATAAATAACTCGAGTTTGTAAAACAGACTAAAAGGTTTACGTTCAAGTAATTAACTGAATTAATGCGTAGTGATCTCTCCTTATCACGACCCTTTCCCTTACCTTTTTTTTTTTTTTTAAAAAAAAACTTTGTATTGAAAATTCTCATTTATGTAATTCTCTATTAGGGTTAAATATGCATACATACACAACAAAAATATCACTAATCCAACTCCCATGCTCGCAGAGGAGCAATTACCAAGTCGGAATCACAAAACACTAAAATAATTTTTATGCACATGGAGAGATAACGATTACAAGTTCATATGACTAAGGGGTAATACAATTGTCGTGCATACATATAGGAGATTTCCTCCAAAGTCTTATCATAGAGTCCAATGTAATTTCTATACACAAATAGGTAATTATTACAATTCTCATTCACATAGATAGATATCTTAATGCTAATATAATTTTAATGCACATAAATAGGTAATTACTACAATTTTCATACACACATATGAATAATTATATGAAGTTTCGATATATACAAAAGATTCATAATATTTTAGAATATCATTTTCAAATATGCACAAACATAACAACAATCCATAGAATAGTCATACGTCCATTTTATGTAACGGTTCGAAAACATACAAAACGGTAGTAGTGAAATAACAAATTGTCTTGGAATCTAATCTAAGTGAATTCCCATAATTATTGTCTTATATTATTTTTTATATATCATATTTTGATTTCATTTGCATGCAACACCAAATATAATCCATCCTATTTTTTTTTTTAATTATCATTTTTAGTTGTTTCTAAAAAAAAAAATTGATAATTAAGACAATTAAACATATTTAAAGATTTCTTTTAGAACCCTTTTCACCCATTATAATTATTGTTCATTAAACAAATTTTAGTAAAATGTAAATGGTAAGAAAAACAAAGCGCCGTTGCCGGGGATCGAACCCGGGTCACCCGCGTGACAGGCGGGAATACTCACCACTATACTACAACGACCAATTTGTTATTTTCTATAAAATAAATGTTTGAATATTTTTGTTGTTTCTAAATAAGAGATGGCCATCGAGGCTTTCCATTAGAACTATGGATTACGTTGAACACGGACAAAATTATATCATTCACCCATTTCTTTTCTTAAATTTATTTTGGCAATGAGAATGAAAATTTCTAGATAACTATTTTATTTTTTAATTTTCTAAAGTTGTATTTATTTTCTGTGCTATTGTTTTCATTTTTTTTTTTAAAGAGAAACATTTTAGTTTTTAAAACCTAACTTAATTTCGAAAGCACCTACGAAATTAGACAATAAAAACAATAAGACTCAAGTGGAAATAATGATTATAAACGTTGATGAAACGAGGACGTTTGTGGAACCCACTACAAATTTGAGAATGCTTTTTGTGAAAGAGTAATGTCGTTTCTCTCCTACGAATATTCATCAAATTTTGGTTTGGTTTGGTTGGGTTGGTTAGTCGAGCAACTCTATATTTTTGGGTTGGATTGGGTTGTCAAATTATTTAAAAAAATCATATTTATCCGCCCCATTGAATATCAAACATTTACAATTAACAATGCATCACTCATATCTTTATAAACACTAAATATTTTTAATTTTCTAAAAATAGGGTAGAGTTAAATTGTAACTCTATTTTTAGGTTGGTCAAGTTGACACGACCAGAAAAGACGTCTTAACTAGTAAATCAAATTCAACCTTCCATTTCCAAAACTTTAACCTAATAAAAAAAAAAAAAAAAAAAACACTTAACCCAATCATAGACTCGTATGACCTAATATGTTATCATAGGGTTCGGCAACTCAGCCCAAATGAAAACTGAAACCTAGACCGTGGCCTAGGAGGTTGGGTCTGCATTTCAGCGTCTGTTTCTTCTGCGAGGTTCTCCTCTTCTAACCGTCCTACATTTCTGGTGGAGAGGAAAAATAAGGCTTTGGTTCTTTCCTCCGAACCAGAAATCAAGCATGGTCCCTTCGATGCTGTTTCGTGCTTCTACTTGCCTTCTTTTTCTCGCCCTGTTCTTCGCTTTAGCATACTCCATTCCTGACCCTCAACAGCTTCGTCTTGGTGCGTTTATTTTCCACTTCTTGCGTTTCTTTTTCATGCCGATTGCACTAGTTTTTTTTTATTTTTTTTTATTGTTCTTTACTTGTTTAGGATTGTTATACTTTCAATGTGTTCTTTTGTGCTCTCTATTTTGGTTTTGGCAGTGTACGATTATACTTGCATTTTTCTGCTCTCCCCCTAGACCAGGGCGTTTATAGATTTTGTTTTTGGGAATGCTATGGATTGGTGCAGGGGAAAAGTTTCTTTAGAAATGAATTGCTGATTAAACTGTGATTTCTTTGTTGCTTTAGTTTCAACGACACATTCTATGATAGAAATTCAAAATTTTAACTTCTTGGTTGAGGAAGATGTCCTCTTGGTTTATGCTTCAACAATTACATGGTACCCATGGATTCAAGATTATTGATGCATATGTACTCAATTATTGGGAAGATAGGTTCTTCATCTCTTAATTTAATTTCATGAAAATTGGGAAAGAAGAGTTTCCATTACCATTATCTAGGCTGTTACCTTCTTTGATAGAAGTTATAACTTCTTGAAAAGCTTTGAAATTTCGATTTCGCGAGTGTAAGAAAAATATTTTATGGTCCATTCATTCCTTGATGGCATATATTGCCTACTCATGTTCCTGGTCTCTTCAGTTGTCTCTGAATCCACAACTCTGCAACTATCTCGTGGCTTGCCTGTGCAAAATTCACCAGGTTCCAAACCTGGAACTGTGGTGGTTTGTGAAAGAGTATACATCCAAGGATTATTGAGGATTAAAAATCTGTGGAAGCTTGCCCACACGGTAAAAGTGAAGCTTTCCATGATAAATTCAAGTGCTCGGATACCAAATGTAGAGGTTTGTTTTCACAGGTGAGTGCATTATAATTTTTTTTTTTTAATAATACCGAATATTGAGGATTGTTCTCCAGGTTTGTTTTTGGGGGCAAGCCTACAAAAAATTTGATTTTCATATGAGTGAAGAACACAAATATACTCTATACTAGATCTGATTAACCTTCTAAATACCATGGCTTGGCAGGAACATGTCACTTGGTATAGGGATGTGTCCACAAAGTCAGTGGGAGAAAGTTGCCAAGGGTTCTTGGGCTCAATCCATGTCGCCGTTTGACCACAAGCTTGTAGATATCAGAACTTCTGGGTTATCCTTGGAAAGTTTTGAGGTATCTATTGAAGAAGGTATGTGCATCTATACTGTGAATTGCAAAAGAAAAACAAAGGGGGAGAAATTCGATTTCAACCTTATCTGCTTGTGGAAGAAGATTGACTCTAAGCCTCCCCCTCCCTATTGCAGAATTCTTTATGTACCGCATAGTTTTTTTAATCCTGGGCTTGGTGTTGATGAGTTCGGCCTCCATTCTTGGCAAGTCATTGGTATTCTATTATGGAAGTGCTATGACAATTGGAGTTCTCCTTGTAGTGTTAATGATCCTTTTTCAGGTAATTAGGTCGTATCTTCTATCTTAACTTAAATGTATATATCATACTTCTTTCGATGTTATTATGTTTCTTATTGAATAAAAAATGGATATGTAATATTTACTACTTTGGATCTTGTAAAAGTGTTCTGTTTCTGGGAACTTGGAAGTTGGTGCTGGCTTTAGGATATTGTTGTGACTTTGAGCATGCCGTTTCTACTTTCTTAGTTGTTGATCTTGATGAGAATATCATGATATTATTCTCTTTATGGTTTTCAATATTGACTTTCCAATTATCTTTATTAGGTCTTAGCAGTTTGAGTCACTGGTTCAAATTATATGAGGGGAAAAGAGAAAATTTCAGTACAGAGATAAGTTCATGTCCGCAACCCAAACTATAGACTATATGTAGTTCAAGCTACGAATTCAAATCACCCAGGCCCATAGCTGACTCATGTGAAGCATCCGTTTCCCAAAGGATTTTTAACCAAAGTTCTCTGGTTAATGCCCCTTTCAAATTTCTTTGTACTCCTATTAATCCTTTCATGGTTGAATCTCCTCCACATTTTGCTCGTTGTGTTGACATCCCCCCTCAAGCATAAGCACTCCCCCAAAAAACCAACCAATGGATACTCTCTCCTTAAAAAAGTCTGCCTCTGTGTTGAACTCCATATAGTCTTGGTAAATGATCTCTCTGCCTTTATGATTTTTAGTTTTTTGCAACAAAACAATATTAGGATTATCTCCTTCATAATCTTTATGATTTTTATCCATAAAGCCCTAGAAACCTAGTTGCATCTTCTTAAATGCATAAAAACTGGCCTCCCTCATCTCCACTTGAGAATCTTTTCATGATATACATTTGAGGAAAGGTTATTCAACTCCCTCAAGCCTTTTAAGTTCAGCATTGAAGCCTTCTTCCTCACCCTTGGGCCGACCTGTATTGTTCATGGTTTTTGTCTTAAACCTGTAATTTGGCTTACCTCCCTTTTTGGGTACAGATAATGAATGGCCTTTTGTAAGGGCTGTGGCTGTTTAATAGGTAAAATGATATAGAACGGAAACTGTGAACTTGGATTCGTGGTTCATCCCCATTCTATTTATTTCTCTAATCTCTTTTTCCAATGAGATTGTCTATTGCTTGAAAGATATATGGAAATGTGACTATAGCTTGATCGCGTTGTGTTCAATAATGTAATAATACTTTTTTCTTGCCTGGTTACTGACAGGGAATGAAGCTTCTTCCTACCGGTCGGAAGAGCTCACTTGCAATTTTTCTATATGCATCTGCAGTGGGTATCAACCTTTTGTCAGTCTCACATATCTTCTTTCTGTGATCATAGAAGTACTGAATGTACAACTTACAATCCATCTTTCCACAGGTTGGTCTGGGATCTTTTTTCCTCCGTTACATACCTGGATTATTGCATCAAATACTTTTGGAAATGGGTATAAGTGAGGACATGTATAATCCTGTACGTAACTAATCTTTCATCCTTCTTGATAATTTACCTCTCTATTTCAGTCATGAATGAATTTACAGAAGTGTTGACTTTTTATCTTATTCTCTTTTGATGCGTTGGCACCTCATAATCATGTTGGTTAGAAAAAACTTCACGTATGTGTGTATTGGCTAAAATTTGCCTAAATGCTCGCAGTGACTATATACGACGACCAATTCAAGGTCCCTTACATACTGGACCATGACATTACAACTATTGTTTAAACACGAATATCTATCAATTCATTGATATACCTTTATTTAGCCATTGGTCGATCTGAATCATATCAAGTTAGTCACAGACCACACATCCTTACTGCAAAACATTTTTGTACCTGCGTGCATTTTTTTAATTGAAGTAATCTTTCAAAAAATAATCCAACTGGAAAACCTTAACAATAATGTGTTCCACTCTGCTCTTCTTGCAGCCTTCTAGGACATATATATGTGTATCTTGTACATCATGTTACTTTTATCATTTTTCCACTTGGTTTATAACCAAAGTGGTATTCTTTCTTATAAGTTCATTGAAATGCATTAGCTACCGGGGAACTAAATGCTTCTTAAATTATTGATTACAGGTAGCTACATTTCTACTGGCTTTTATTTTTCTGATTGGAGCATGGTTGGGCTTTTGGGTAGTCCACAAATTTGTCCTTGATGAAGATGGATCAATTGATACTAGCACATCGCTTTTTGTCACATGGTGCATACGGATTTTGGCTGCTCTTCTGATTCTTCAGGTTTTCTCATTGTCATTACTACCTCCATTGTTGGAAATTATTTATGCATTTGTACTCTTTTGTTAATTGGATTTAAAGATGATCACCCAACACTACAATGTGCGAAAATGGAAAATTTAAAGATATTTTATATCTGATGTTGCCTCAAGGACGGGAGGATTTGGAATACATTAGCTATTATATATGTTGTTTTTCTTTCCCTGATAAGAGAGTCTATAACAAGTGAGACTAATCCAAGTATCTTGAAACTTATGTCTGTGCTTAATATGTATCATATTTTCAAACAATTTTCTGTTGATAAATTTAAATTACTTTCAGTGTTCTTTGGATCCATTGCTGGCAACAGGAGTTTTAATATGTGGAATAATGGCTTCATCAATACTGAGGAGAACTTTTAAGTTGAGATTTCTTCGTCGGCAGTACAAGTTTGTATTCTATCCAAATCTAGACTACTTTCCTTTTTTCACTACGGATCACATTATTTATTAGAATGATATACAAGCTCAATTACCATTTCTTTGTGTTATTAACAATCATTTCGCTTATTTCAATCGGGTAAGCAAATTGAACTTCTCCAATTCAGAATGTGAGTTGTGAACTTATTTAACTACGCAATTCATGGAACTGTTGTACTGTGGAAATATCTGTTCTTCTAATCTAAAATATATAGAAAGTGACAGCAAGTCTACAAATCAGGCATATGTTTCATGTATTTCAAATAATGTACGTCATTGCGGGTTGTTTTTGTTCAGGAATTTGTTCAAATCGCCAAAGAGAAAACTCAAGAGATCTCACATCTCTGATAAGCCACGTTTTGATGATTCTGATGATGAACTCGCCATGAAGTCTCCCCTGAGTTATGAAGACCCTGGGTTCTATCGATCTCAAGACAGAAACTTTGCCCTTCAGTCCTGCAGTCTTTCTGAACGTGGTATGTTAAATGTCTCTAGTAACGCTTCTGAACTAATAAGAGACATTCTAGAATAAAAACACTTTGTTTATGATGCAGATGAATATCCTTCGACATTCCATTCCACACCTGGACGGAGAGAATTTTCTAAGGATGAGTGGAAAAGGTTCACAAAGGACTCAACCGAAAAAGCTTTGGAAGGACTAGTTTCTTCGCCAGATTTCGGCAGGTGGCTCGTTGACAATGCAGATAGAATCAGCATAACTCCCCAAAGCAGTAGAAGAGCTGAGAAAGGTCGAAAGTGGCTCCCTTGGTTGTGATTGGTCAAGGTCAAACGCAATGGTAGATTAGGTATGTAAAACATACTGCCTGCATAGTTATCATGATTTTTCTGGGAAGCAGTAGGATGTGTTTAGACAAATTGATCACACCCCCTAACTTGTATTTCCTTGTCTGTTAGATCATTAGTCATCACCTAGGTTCAGGGTATCTAAGAGACTTATATGTTCGCGTAGATTTGCATACATTTAGCCATTGAATGGGAAGCATGTGTGGTGTAACTTTATAGCCTTTTGGGGCTGCACCTAACTTCAATTCAGTATTTACTGCACCCATGATTTTCATGGAGTGGTTGTCACTGTATCACTTTGAAATGTAATGTAACTTTATAGCCTTTTGGGGCTGATTGGCTTCAATTCAATTGTTATTGTACCATGCTTTTGACGGAGGATTATTATTTCATTCTTGTAACATTAAGATGTAGAGCTCAAGGGGGAGGAGCTTAGCTGCAAATTGCTCAAGATGGTCATATACTAACTTGGTCGGTTGATGAAGTCCAATAGTTAGCCTCGGTTCCTTGTGTCTTTGGATGATTGTAATTCAATTCAGGCGCTTATCTTCGTTTGAGCAATGTGACAGTAAATGAATAGAATGTGAAATGAAGGGTCGTCTGAATAGTTACCATCTTGGTGGGTTGAAAAAGCATTTTTGCCTTTGCTAGATAATTCCTTTACTCTCTTAGACATATCAAATGATTGGTTGCTTCTCAGCCTGAAATCGCTTTATTTCCATTTGAGTTCGATCATCATTGTGCCCGTAAGTTCAATGATATCCCTTTGATGATGAGAATGGACCTCGACCTCGATCTCTTGTCGAGGTCAAGGTGAGCAATTGGGTCTTGGCATGATCGTAGGGGTGGTCTTAGCTCTCGTTAGAACTTTTGGTATTATTTATATGAAAAATCTTACTCTTTTTATTTTATTGATCACGATCTAGTTGGCATTGGATTTCTCGGATGGGTCAAAGAGATAGTTGTCACGGTCCTACATATAATATGGTTTTGACACTAGTCAGCCTCATTCTTTATTATTTTGTCTGGGTTTCCTTTTTCAAGCTTTCTTGAAGCTAAAATAGTCTAATCATCTATTGGTCAATCTCTTCCTACTAGTATTCATGGACCTCGACCAACAAACACTAGCTTGTGACATTTGATTTTCTGTTTGTTGTGTTTGACCTGCTTGAGGGACGTTGAAGTGCACTCACAAAAGATCACGTGATTGTACAAGGTTTGTACCTCTACACGAATAGTGGGGTCAGCCCTGACCAAGGAATGGTTGACCTTGACTTGGTTTCAGCCTTTGCCTTTTCCTTCGCTACTTCCTATTTGTTTTTAGGGTGTCTCCTTCCATTAAGGTGTCCTCGTTATTGAAGAGAAGATAGCAGAAATATAGAAGGTTCGTTCTTTCACTTGGTGTTTCCTCTGTCATGTGTAAGTTTCAGGAGCCAACCTTTTGTTCCTCATAAATGCCGCTAACTTTTATTACTAAAATTCATTAAAAAATGTATTTGATTTTCACGTAGCAATAGGATAATTTTGTATTCGAGATTCAAATAGTATTAAAAAAAAAACGAATAATTTTAATAGCGAAAAGATAATGCATTATATGGAAATCATTAATATTGGGAGGGCAACTTAAAAGGTAAAGAGCATCATAGTTTGGGAGAAGTGATGAAAACACGTAGAGCATAGAATAGGAATATCTTTTGATGCAAATTTCCTTCATTCCAAGAAATCTATAACCCAAATTCCAATTCCTTTCATTTTCAACACCATTCAATTTCTATTCCCGTTCAGTTTATTCTATTCCCACTCTTTTCCCTCATCAATTTAACCATTCCTCTCAATTTCTCCCCTTCAAATTGAATCAAATTCCTCGCCGGAATCCTCCCCCATTATCATGAGCTACTACGACCACCAACAGCCGCCGGTTGGGGCTCCGCCGCCACAAGGTTAGCCTGACACACCGCCGTTTGTTCAATTACTAATGGGTCCTCTGTTTCAGAGGTTTTGATTCATTCATTGATTGATTAATTCTTGTAGGGTTCCCTCCCAAGGACGCTTACCCTCCGCCTGGGTACCCCGTTCAGGGCTACCCTACGGCTCAAGGGTACCCCCCTCCTCCGCCGCCGCCGGTGTATGCCCCACAGTACGCTCCGACTACTCAGCAGCCTCCTCCCAAGGACAAAACTGGTTGCCTTGAAGGATGGTCAGTCACTTCCTCTGTTCTTGTAATCCAATGGAATTTCTTTAATTCCTCTAATTAACTACTAATTCTCTGTCTTTACATACTTAACTTCAGAGATTAATTACTATGAAATTAATAATTTAAAATGTGATTGACGGAAGAATTATCCAATATATAATAAAAATGATTGTTTTGCAGTTTAGCAGCACTTTGCTGTTGCTGTCTCTTGGATGCTTGCTTCTGATAAAGATGGATGGATGGATGGATGATCTTAAGCACTCAACTTATTATTCTAATTTCATTGCATTGTACTATCACCATCATCTAATCTTCCTATACTACTAATCCTATGTTTTTTTTTTAATGAAAAATCTTTTTATCACATTGATATTTCGAGAAATGAATACAAAATAGTATTCGTACGGAATTCAAAATACGGATTAATAAGTCACGACGATAAATAAAGAAATAATGAATACATAATAATATTTAGTCTCAGACTCTGTAACCTTTAGATGATTCTAAATACGCAATCTAAACTATATTGAATGGTAAAGAAAATTAGCTATAAACTAGTAGACACAAAGAGATCGCATGAGCACCCACAACCTAAGCCCAAGCCCAGAAACCAACCCAACCCAGTCCAGTAACCACCCCAAGCAATATAGCTCACTAACCCAGTTCAGCGTGCAGCTTACAGCTCGGCTTAGTTCAGCGTGTGTATCAACTCGGGCTGGCTTGGTCAATGGTTAACTTCCTACTCAATAGGAAGCTCCACGGTTAACGAGCAACTGTTTTAAGTCAAATAGGTCCGTTTGACTCAAATTTTCATCATGTTTTCGATTTTGAGGTTAGTTTTCCCTAATTTTACCTAAATTTCATTTAAATATGCTGATTTGTAGTATTTTGATTAAAAAAAAAAAAAATTTAGTTAGTTATTTGAAATTGACTTTTATGAAACTTTTTAGAACATTTTGTATACATTTAATATTGGGACGATTGTTTATCTGTGTGCAGAAGAATCGTGGTAATTATCTGTCTATGTGAATGAAAATTACATAGGACGTGAGACAACTACCCATTTGTGTGCATGAAAATTATTTTGGATATTAGTTAGGGCCTTTGAGTAAATTACCTATGAGTGTACATAGGACTAATATCACTTCTTCGTAATATGATCGTGTGGCAATTCCTAATCTGACTGCATGGAAATTGAACCTGTTTTAGCATTTTACTTGTGACAATAGTTTATCTGTATGCATGAAGTAAAATCAACTTTATACCATTTACTAGCCACTTGAGTCATTGTTGTTTAGTGTAATTGTATGCGTATTTAGTTCGGAGGATTATTTATATTTGAATTATGAGGCAATGTTTTCTCTGTATATATATTTGAGTTCCTACGTAAATAATAATTATGAAAATCAATCCATTTGATTGATAGGAAGATTTTTATAATCAATTCGAGCATAATTTAATTTATTTAGATATAATTTTTTCAATCAATCCCATTTTAAATGTTGAATATGTAAAAAGGTTAAATAAATATGAAAAACTATTTGTAATTTTTAAGAATCTTAAGTATATATGTTAAGATAGAATTGTAATATTGTCGGCGAATATTATCGTTTTGACGATAAGTATGAAATGTGTGGCTCTTTCAAGTGATCGAACTATTGAAGTTTTGAAAGGCATCTAATTGTTGAAACAATATAGAAAATAAGAGATTGAAAGGAATAACAAAAATCATTTCTTTTTCAATTAAAGGAAAACCCACATGCTCAATGTATCTACACATACATTTAACTTCTCTAATACGCAATCTTCACACTTTTTTTTTTTTTCATTCCAGATGCCTAAAGTAAAAAAAAAAAATCATTTATGAAAAAAAAATTAACATATTCACATAATTTACACATGAAAATTATCGAACGTTATCTTATTAAGTTCTAGAAAAACATTAATTCAATAGTTCTAAAAAAGTCAAGTCATATTGTTTTTCTTATATTATATTCCCATTAACATAATTTAACGTGAATCTAGTAGATATCATAAAACATAACAAGCTATGAACAAATGACTTGAGAATTTGACAAACTCGAATCAATCAAATTCGAACGAACAAAACGTTGAATTGAATCGTACCCGTCTTTATTGGAGGTTATTACTCTTTTTTTTTTCAAGTTGGGTTGAATTATATTTAGAATAGAAAATTGGTTTTGGTTTGTATGAAATAGAAAATTGGTGTTGGTTTGTATTAAATAGAAAATTGATGTTGGTTTGTAATGTTGGCATTTTTAATTAGTGTTGTTTGTATGTCAAATCAATTTTACTTTTATTTTTACGATTATTATGAATATTAAAAATATTTAATATTTGTAATTGAATATTAAAAATTATATTTTAAATTAAACATAAAACTTTTAAATGCATTTTATTTAATAGGATTTAATAAGTTGATTTATATTAAAAAAAAACTATAATTATTCGACAAAGAGGATTAGATATAGATGCGGTCATACATTACGTAAACAAGCATCTGACAACGGATAAAAAGGAATAAAGTTTTGACTTTTGGTCAAACATAAGCACGTGCGATGCATGATTTAATCTCTTTTTGGGGAGTGGTCGGCTGGTCAAACTCGTGCCACAGACAAAACACACCGCCGACGGCTATTTTTTTTTTCCTTTAAAAAAAAGATAAAATAAATAGCCTTCTATACAACACCATACGAAGCTTCTTACAAAATTCTTTATATATATATATATGTAAATAAAACACATGCACCAAACACGCAATTCCCAATTTTAAAACAAGCTTTCACCTCAACTTATCCATGGAACCTCACTCCTACTCTTCTTCTTCTTCTTCCTTTTCCTTTTACTACTCCGACCCCGACGGAGTTCACAAGGCATCGTCGAGGTCGCCGAAGAAGGCGGTTGCACCTCCGCCTCCGATGCCTCCGAGGGTTTACAAAGTGGAGCCCATCGAGTTTCGAGATGTCGTTCAGAAGCTAACTTCACCTCCCGAGTATCTAGATCCTCGCCTTAAAGCCATGCCGGCTCCACGCCCAAATCTCTCCAATCCGCCGCCGTGCTCTTCCCGCCGCTGAAAGATATTAGCACAACACAACTATTGTTGTTAATATATTTGTATCATTCTTACGTTTCATATTTTTTATGATTTCTTTTTTAATTTTTAAGTTATAATAAGAAATTTAGTGTTTTTTTATATTTATATATTTGAAAAGGAAGAGGAAATTCAAATGAGATAAATATATTATAATAATACTGAATTGTGCTTATGTTTTGTTTGTGACTGTTCATGTTTGTAAAGTATTTGAATGGAATAATTAATGTTCTTATTGATTATAGTTAGTTCAACTACTTAGATATATGTATTTTTGGATTAAGTACGTGAGAGGTCCCGAAAAAATAAATATACTTTTTCAAAAAAACAGCGTCGTCGATTGATTGTGATTTACATTTTTTTTATATAATTATGTACTTATGTGAGTACCGTTAGAGATTTGTTAGTTTATTCTACCCTTGACCCATGATTCACTTAGTTGGTATTTTAATAATTATGATATAAAATGATAGGATTATTGACTATGCAAGAGTGGTTAGTGATTTGGTAGCTTATCATTAATAATAAGCCGTCAAGATGGAGCCCACATAGTGCTTTTTGTGAATTGTGATATGATATGATTATGCGGGGTAGTTAGGGGTTTACTAGCTTATCCTCAACTGTGAATTGTTAAGACGAGCTCACAGAGTAATTTAATAATTTGTGCTATGAGGTGATATGATTCTTCAATCACATGGGGATGGTTAGGGATTTGCTAGCTTATCCTTAACCGTGAACGATCAAAATGGCGTCCACATAGCATCTAATGATAAAGATGATTGAAAAGAGAAATCATACCCTAGATATCAAGCACACAAATAATTTGTATGGATAGTAAAGATCTAACTAAGTTATCCAACTCTGAGAAATTCTAATAAGATAGATGAGCTTCAGAGAGCTCGACAACTAGGACGCATGAATGGAAGGAACTTCAATGAACTAGATTATAAGGAATGGTTAGCTCCAAGGAGTTAGATGATGAGCAAACAACGAGCTCCAATGAGTTAGATGATGAGGAATTATGAGTTCCAACGAGTTAGATTATGAGAGAAGATGAGCCCCTATGATCTAATTATAATCTCCAAAGAGCTAGACTATGAGTAAGGAGGAGCTTGGAGGAGATAAATTCATTAAGATGAGCTTGGGTGAGTCGATATGACCTAGATACTATAGGAGTCGAGAGCATGTACGAGTTGTGAAGCTATAGGAGTCGAGATATATCTTATGCTATCTTTTATATAAATCCGTGCCGAATTACATGAAAGTCCATTAGACGAAAAATAGATTCAATTGAGGTTATAAAAAAGTGGGTGATTATAATAAACATTCTTGATAAATGGGGATTTGACAAACTTAGGGATGCTTGATTCCATTGGATGTGAATACAGATGAATTGTATGTAATTAAAGATGTACAACTGGGACAGTAAGCTCTTGTGGGCACAAATCAGAAGGTGTCCACGTTACTCGAAGGCAACCAAATGGATATACTAAGGTATTTCAAGACATCAACACTTTAGGAATATTTCTCTACGTTGACTTAGACTATGCAAGAGATTTAGACAAGAGATCTTTTTGAGGTTAAAGTTGTATATAATTCCTTTGCCCCTCTTTGCATGTTGGACGTAGGCTAGCTTTAACCACTTAATTTCGATTTTGAGATCTCCCTTTTAACCTATAGGCCAACGGGAGCTCCTTCCATATGCTAAGTAGACCTTCACTAGTTTAGGTGAATTTACGATTAAATTTATGTCACAATCGTTCCTAAATATCAGACATCGTGGCCAAATTGATGGGTTAATTTTTTTCATTTACATATAATTCATAACTCGTTCAAATCAATGCAACTTTATTGATCCAAAGATTCATATCACACCCCACAATTAAGTTTCATTGTTTGAAGCTCTTTAACCAAAGAGACCAAGTTCATATGAGACGAACCACCACAACTCACAGCTCTCTTTGCTGCCTCTCCCATGTCTCTAGCCCTCCTCCTCATCTCCACTGCCTCACCGCTTGTACCCATCAACAAAGCCACAGCCTTTCCAATATCTTCCCTCGTAACCATCTCTTGTGATCTCTCTTCTCCCAAATTCCACCACTTTCTGGATCCAACTCCGACCCCAATCTTCAGCACATCAATCAACTTCTCATTGTAAAATTGCTCAGCAGACATTGGCCATGTGATCATTGGCAAGCCTGAGCTTACACCTTCTAGAATTGAGTTCCAACCACAATGAGTCACAAATCCTCCCACAGCTTCATGCTCCAAAATCATCAACTGTGGAGCCTAGCCCCTTATTACTAAACCCCTCTTGGTTTTAATCATATTTTCCTCAAACCCTTTTGGTAAACCTGAATTAGTTGCTGCTTCTTCGTGGTCGTGGTCGTTGTTTTTTTTTATTATGACCCAGATGAAATTGTGAGCAGATTCTTCAACGGCGTGTGCGATCTCTGAAATCTGCTGGGGTTTCACACGGATTAAGCTTCCAAAGCTAATGTACAAAACTGAATTGGGTTGTTTGGTGTTTAGCCATTGGAGTAAGTTAGTGGTTTCAATGTTGGGGTTTCCTCCTCTAGATTCTTTATCTTCAGCTTCCTTGTTTGCCAACAATGAAACTGGCCCTATGCTCCATGTTTTGATCCCTATTGCCGGTAAAAAAGATAACCGAGATTCCTCAACGGCTGAAGAGGAGAACGAAATATTCTTTATAAACGTGTGGAAACCTCTCCCTAACAGTGTGTTTTAAAACCTTGTAAGGAAGCCCGAAGAGAGAATATCTATTAGGGGTGGATTTGAGCTGTTACAAATGGCTTGGGCCTTTACAAATGGTATCAAAGCTAGACACCAAACGACGTGCCTGTGAGGAGGTTGAGCCTCGAAAGAGGGTAGACAAGAGGCAGTGTGCCAGCCAAGACGTTGAGCCCTTAAGGGGGTGGACAGGAAGTAGTGTGCCAACAAGGACGCTGAGTCTCGAAGGGGAATGGACAAGAGACGGTTTGCTAGCAAGGACACTAGGCCTCAAAGGGGGGTGAACAAGAGGCAGTGTGCCAGCAAGAACGTTGAGCCCTAAAAGGGGTGGATTGGAGGGTCCCACATCAATTGAAGGGAACGAGTGCCGAAGAGGTTTAGCCCCAAAGGGGATAGACAAGAGATGGTGTCCCAATAGGATACTAGGCCTCAAAAGAGGTAGATTAGAGGGTCTCACATTGATGAGAGAAGACAAAGAATTCCAGAGAGAAAATCTCATATCGGTTGGAGAGAAAATTAAAGCATTCTTTATAAAGGTGTGGGAATCTCTCCCCAGCAGGTTTTAAAAATCTTGAAAGGAAGTTCAAAAAGAAAAATTTAACGAGAACAATATCGATTAATAGTGGACTGGGGTGTTGCATGATTAAAAGTTAATAGTAGAGTTTTAGTGGAGATTATACCTTATTGAAGTGTTGTTCATACGGATTTTCCAATTCGTAAAAGCTGTTCATCAACATTCCATAACATCGTTTCTCTGATTCCTTACAGACACCAAGAAATAGTGAGAATTCATTGGGGTTGGTGATCCAACTTGGCAACTGAGACCTCCTCATCTCTACAAAATCTGGCAACCCCGGAAGTTGGAACTTATCATCGTCGGATTGCACTTCAAGATGAGGCTTGTGTTCTTTAACACATTGCTCACCACAGTAAGCCAAGAAACCGGAGCGTTGAAAGCAAGCCGCCGGATTCCAAGCTGGGCGGCAACCTCAGTCGCTTTCCACACCAACAAAGGATGTTTCGTTTTCCTTCCCAACCAATATGGGATATCACAATCCACCCCATTCAGGATCCAGTGTTCTCGTTAGCACTCGTTCTTTTCTAATCGATGTGGGACCCCAATCAAATCTACCCCCTCCGAGACCCAGCGTCCTCACTAGTACACCGCCTCGTGTCTACCCTTTCGAGGAACAGCCTTCTCGCTGGCACATCGTCCAGTGTCTGGCTCTGATATCATTTGTAATATCTCAAGCCCACCACTAGTAGATATTATCCTGTTTGGACTTTCTCTTTCGGGCTTCCCCTTAAGGTTTTTAAAAAGCGTCTTCTAGGGAAAGGTTTCCACACCCTTGTAAAGGGTGTTTCGTTTTCCTCCTCAACCAATGTGGGATATCACAATCCACCCCGTTCACGGCTCAGCGTCCTTGTTGACACTCGTTCCTTTCTCCAATCGATATGGGACCACCAAATTTACTCCTTTCGGGGCCCAGCGTCCTTACTGACACACCGCCTCATGTCTACCCCTTCGGGGAACAGCCTTTTCACCAGCAGATCACTCGATATCTGGCTCTTATATCATTTGTTATAGCCCAAGCCCACCACTTGTAGATATTGTCCTCTTTCAACTTTCTCTTTCAGGTTTTCCCTCAAGGTTTTTAAAAAGCATCTTCTAGTAAAAGTAGATATCACATTCAAAACTTTTGAGAACACAGACTATTTACAAATCAAAATATTATAAGTAGGACAAATAGTACAACCTCTAGGGCCGGCCATGGAATTGTGTGGATGCGGATATGGCAGCCCGACATGGAGTGGCGGTGGATTTTGCTGTGGAAGAGGGCGGCGTTCGCGACGGTGGTGACGATGGTGACAGCAACGCCCGCGACGGTGGGTGACATCGACCATGGGGATCAGATGGCCATGGCTGACAAATAGAAGGAAAACAACGTTGAGTTGATGATTTTCAGGGAGCATGATGATGAGGAAGAAGAGATGGTCAATGAAGTGATTGAAGAACTTAGTTGTTGTTCATTGGAGACATACATAAAAAAAAACTAGGATTTTAAATATTAAAATATGAACAAAATGTTTTGTCGGAACAGCAGGCATTGGTCGGACATAACTATATATAAATAAATAAATAATTAATTAATTAAATAAGCTCTTATCCTTTCAATTTTTCTCATAACTTATAAATCTACTCTTTTAAAAAATTGTATCCGCTCTTCAAAACTATTATGAATAAAATGATTTTATGAGAGTTTATGTATGCATACTATCGAGTGTAATATGTGACAAAAAAAATAAGGGTTGTCTTGCATGATTTATTATGCTACAATGAAAATAGGGAGACCTCATGCATAATTGTATGTTCACGTGCATCAAAATACTTTTCATTTATGAAGTATTTCATTTATGAGTATGGATGCGTACACTCTGAGAGGGAAATGACCATCATGTTTACCATGATGCTATGACGGTTGTTATTCCCTCTGGGTGTCCGACAACAGCCCAGAGAGTGCTAGTCCGACCAGCAAGCCCAGGGAGTGTTTGAACCCACCTGGTGAGCTCACTCTCACACGTGTGGGTCGTGTGTAGAGAAGTACTACACATCCAATTTGTCCGGACTGAAAAGCCATCTAAGAGAAGACGGTTTTGGTCCCATCATTTTGTGTGTTTGCTTTCCCCGATTCCAATAATGGAGTCATTTACTGAATATTTCTTAGAATACTCAAGCATTGCGTTATTCTTACATTTTAAGTAAAGGTAAGACACTCGGTGACATTGCATTGAAGACCATGGTGCTTTTGATGCAAACGTTTAAGTCTATGACATCGTTTTATGAATTACTTTAAATGAACGTATTTGTATAAAAAGGTCACGTCATGCATATGGTAGCAGCTCTACTTCTTCGATATTGTATTAAATATCAAATTTAGCTATTGTCAAAAGTTAGGTAAGTTTTAGCATGTATAAATACTTTTTCATTAAAACCCTATTATTCTCCCGCTAGTGTATTAAATATCAATTTTAGCTATTCTAAAAAGTTAGGTAACTTTTAGTATGCATGCCTATTTTTTTTTTATTATTATTATTACTCTATTATTCTTCCTCTACTGTGTTAAATATCAATTTTAGTTATTCGTAAAAAGTTTGGAATTTTTAGTATAATACTTAATGAACAGCCTAAACTTATCGAGATTTTGTCGTATTTGGGTTTTTTCTTTCAGACTGATATTGTTATCTTTGGGTTTTTCCTTTCCGACTAGATTATGTTATCTTTGGATTTTTCCTTTCAGACTTCCCATTCATCTAAGTTTTAAAATGTTAGGTAGAGGTTTTCACATCCTTATAAATAATATATTTTTCACTTCCCTAACCGATGTGGAATCTCACAATCCACCCTTTTCAAGGCCCCACGTCCACGCTATCACTCGTTTATCTCTCCAGTCGATGTGGGATCTCCATCAAAGTTTTAAACCGCGTTTGTTAGAGAGAAGTTTTCATACTCTTATAAAGAACGTATCGTTCTCCTCCCTAACTAATGTAGAATCTCACAATCTATCCCTTCAGGGCCCTACATCCACGCTAGCACTCATTATCTCTCCAGTCGACGTGGGATCTCACAATCTACCCCCCTCGAAGCTCACACGGGTCATTACACTTAAAAACCCTCTTTTTATTGTCTAGTGTATTGTGTTAAATATCAATTTTAGTTATTTATCAAAAGTTCGGTAATTTTTACTACGTATATTTAATTTTTTTTTAAACCCTATTCTTCTCTCTGCTGTGTATTGATATACGTAGGGAGAAGAATAGGGTTTTTAAAAAAATTAGTATTGTTGTAGATTTATTTATTTATTTAAAAAAATTAATTTATTAAAATATTTAACATTTAAATACAAATTCAATATAAAAAGCCCATGAAATTAAATATAATGGATTCCTATCAACTAATAAATTTTTTAAACTAATAAAATGAAATAAAAAGTAAAAAAGGAAAAAAAATAAGTAGTTTTAAAATTTTAAAAATGGGTAAATTATAAACCATACCCATAAAATAAATTTAAAAAAGAAAAATCTTTAAAATTTAAGAAATACTTTACCATTTTCAAAAGTTTTGTAAATACCATCAAATTTTAAAAATAATAATAAAAGAGCCTTAATTAGGATATAGACAGAAACAGTTAGTACCTTATTTTGAAAATATCATCCAACTTTCAAAATTAGCATAAATACTGGTAATCTTAATTATTTTTATATATAAAAATGCTTAGTATTAGTATATAAATGAAAACCGTTTATCTACATCCCATTAACACCTTTCATTTCTCTTTCTCTCTATCTTCGATTTTAACCTAGACCTAAAGCTTTCCTATCTTCCTGTTCTTTTTGTCTCTTCTTTAATACTCTCTTACTCTCCTTCTATTCTCTAATCTCCAAAGCTATCCCATCAATAAAGGTACATAGAATATAACAAGAAGAAGGGAGAATTATGAAATTACCAAGAGACTATCAGGACATCGTTTCTTGTCGAGTGTGAGTCAACACATTCGTTTGAGTTTAACATGCAAAAAGAGAGACAAGAAGATAATTTGTCATAATTTTGAAGACAACGAGTGGGAGGGAAAAGAAAGAAAATATGTGCATTACCAAATTGGTAAGAAACGAATACTTGGTTGATCCATTTCGTATTTTGCGATTTTTTATTTATTATTATTAAGTTTTGAGGGGGAATTTTATATTTTAACTTAAACATTTGAATCTTGTTTGGTTGGTGAGAAAGAAAATTGATGTAAGAATTGAAAAAATGAGGGAAAATGAGAATATCTATGGCGACAAGGCGGGAAAACCTTCCCTCCCCCGTCCTCGACAGGAGACCTAAAAATAATCGATAATTTAACCTTCATGCCTAGTCAAACTCAAAATTCCCTGCCCAGTTTCTTAACGTCTTCTTTTTTCTTCTCTTCAAAAACTCGAAGAACGCAGGAAGAATCCAGCCTTATTGCAGTCTATATCCTCCATATCATGAAACCGTTCCTTATCCACCCTGATACCAAATCCCACCCTTTTCTATCTTTGATGGGAAGCCAGAGCCTGCATGTATTGTTTTGTTCTAAAGTTTTTGCAGGCTTTACTTCAATTTACTAACCTTCGATGCATAAGTAAGAGATAATGAAAAGACGATCATCACTCATGACATGAACTCCCATTTTTGTGTGCATATAATCCATATAAAAGAAGGCATCCTTTGCAAAACCTTTGGTACCCAATTCTTAGAACTCAAAGTTACAAACGTGCAACCTATAGAGCAGATCCTATTCAAGTAAGGTCGTATGTCCCGAACCCATTCTTAAATATCCATGTAAGATTATGCATTTAACCATTGTTTCAGCAACAATATTTATCCAATCTCTGCCTATTCATGTCGCTAAACATGACTATCCTGACCTATGCTAACTTGAGTAGTAGTACCTGAATCCTTTGCGTTTGCCTCTTCATCCAGCTTCTTTCTCCAGTATTCATCAAGAGGTGGCCCAAATATTGCTTTCCCAGAGACAACACCAATGCTGCAACATATATTCCAGAGTCTATTCAGATGCTCAACTAATTTATCACTCAGAAACAATGTTTAAATTCCAGCCCAAAACTCAACGAGAGCTTAAATGTTATACTAAACTTTCCCAGAAGAAATCCCATGATTCATAAACTCATGCTACAACAGTAAGTCAATTGTAAACAGAAAATTTTCGTATAAAAGTTTGGAAACGAGAATTTTTCTTATTTTCCAGCCTCCATAAACTTGCATTATCAAATTTTTGGATCCTGAGACATTGTTCCTGAATTACAGGGGAGAAAAACTATATGAACTCCATTAACTAGTAATGGCTGAAAGAATTTAGAAAGTTTCTCAAATTCTTGAAACTTTTGAATGTTCTGACTTCCAAATATCATCTCAGTAACTTAAATTATGGGTCGGTAGGCTGATACCAAGAACTCCAACCCTTTCAATATGCTTCAGTTCTTTCAAATCGGACATTAATTTGGAGATGGATAATCAAACTAAAACCTAAAATCCACAAGGCAACAATGGAAAACAAGATTTGAGAGGAAAGAAAACAAGATTTGCTTAGTTGTATTGTATTTAATCAAAGAGACGTCTCCCCTGCTGATCGTAGAAACTACTTCCTGGTCCTATAATTTCGGGTGCCGTAATCAAGAAGACCATACGAGGCAATTCATTCAGGAGATAAACGGCAAGAAAATAAAATTGTGAATCAATTTTCATATAGCAATTTGAACATCAGGATCTATTTCAAGAAAAACAAAAAATTGGGATTCTGCAGATTGTAGTCTCGAATTGATTGATTAAAGGAAGTGATGAAAGTTGGGGAAGAGAACTTACATAACAGCGCCAATTACCATGGGGAACGAGAGGAACCTACTTCGACCGAGCATTCTGAATCGAAACTGGTTATTAGAATCTGTTTATGAGCTTCGAATCAGGGCTTATACCCTCGCTGTTTCTCAACGATTTCGGGTCGCGGGTTACTCGTTCTTCGGACGTAGGGTTCTGAAATTTGAGCTTAAAACCCATTCAATTATAAATACTTTGGTATTATAAAAATTAAAAAATAATTAACTTTCTACTTTTTCTTAAAAATACTAGTAAAATTTAAAAAAAAAATCAAAATACCTTAAACTTAAAAAAAAAAATTAAAAATTAAAAATTAAAAATATAGTTTTAAACTAACCCTCTGATACAATTGTGTTCACCCCGTCACAAGTCTTTGGTTGTCAACAGCATGCGTCGTCTCATTGCCATCGTGATCAGTCGTCATTCGTCCTTGCAAAAGCCATGCCACACTCAGATCCATTGTACAAACACCCAATTTCTGATGAAGAATAAGAAGAAAAATGAGATTTAGGGGGATGCAAAGCGGAATTGGTTCAACCGGTCCAATGCCTGGTTCAGTTCGCTCCCAGTAGTTCAACCCAATTCAACTTTGCTTTGATTGGTTCGTGGTTTTTCTTTTCAATTCAAGTTTGGTTCACAAGTTTTCTCACTAGTTAGAGTTGGTTTCAACAATTTTTCTTTTAACTTTCTATTTGATCCAGTAACTCAATGCATTCTTTGAAGATGAGTCAAGGTTTGTTTAAGGCAACAAGTTGAACCCTAGGATCATTACTTGTGGGAATGATTGTCCGTAGTGTGATTGGATCGTATGGTACATAGAGCAAGCAACCATAAAACTTAGCTTCTCGTGCCCAGCTATTGCATCTACTAACCAATCAATTATAGGCGAGGCATAACTAACCTTACAACAAACTTTATTCAGATCAATAAAGTTGATATACATTCTCCTCTTATCCTTAGTCTTAGATAACTATCGAAGATTATTGCTTTCTAAGTAAGAAATCTCTAATAAAAAAAAAAGTGTAGTATCTTATATTGTCTCAACCATGCGAGAATTTATTTATTTATTTTTATTGGTGAGGGGTGAGGAGAAGATAGGTGTTGGTGTGGGTGCACGTGCAGATTTATGGTGAATTTAGCATGTGAAAAACGTGGCCTTTTATAACTTTGAAGAACTAAAAACCTGACAAGTTTCGTTTCCATGCTTCTGCCCCACACGTGATTTAGTTTATATTTTCAACGGTTCATTTCTAAAATTACAAATCAAATCTATGTGTTTATTTAATTTAATAAATTAGTATTCACTTAAATACTTAACCGTTTCATTCAAAACCAAGAGAAATGTACTTTTAAGGTTTCTTTTACGTAATTTTAATTAATTTAATCTGTTTATTATATATTACTTTCTCTCGAAGATTTTCCACGTGGAAAACGTGACTTCCTCTTAAGGATCTTTTATATTAAACTATATTATACGTTTAAAATTGATTAATTTATAATTTTAAGAATCTTTTATTGATTAATTTATAATTTATATAGGTTTATATATGGTATGATTTTGTCCAATTTGAAAATAAGCTCTCGTAACTTTGTTTTGCGCTCACATCAGCGTTGTAGTATTCGTTGATTATAAACCCATAATCATTCCTTAAATTAGCCGATGTAAGACTTTTATCATTTAGCACTACACATGTCCACGATCGGAGTGTGGCCGGAAGCGGACAGTGGCAGAACGGTGATTCTGAACTCTTTATTTTCCGGCAGCGTAGTTTGAAGGTTGATGATGCTTATCCTGAAGCCTGTGGATTTTTATGCTTAAGAACAATCAAAAGGGTTGAGCCCAAAAACAACCAATCCCAAGCCCACATGAAAAACTCAATATGTAGAACACTTCAAGACTTGAAATTAACTTAAATACCTGAAATTAACTTTAATCCTTAGAAGATTAAAATTAACTTAAATTCTTTTCAAAGGTTGAAAACCTTCAATAAGGTACAAATCGAAGATCTTCACTAAGCTAACGGTCGAAAAAATGCGATTACCCTAACACGGGTTCTATGACCTTCATCGTGACGCCATCATGCATATATGTATACCTTAACTTCACCTGAAAATAAGATTAGTACGTGATTTTAGTATTTTAAAAAATACTCAAATACCCTTACTATTGGGGTCGAGAATGTAAATGCATGCGATAAGATGGAACATATCCTTTTAAAAACATGGCATGGCCTTAGGCAGCTTTCCAGTCTAAGCAAAGTTGGATGTGTAGTACTTTCCTACACACGTTACACACGCACACATATAGACCCACCAGGTGAACTCGCGTACCCTATGGATCTGGCTCGTCAGGCTAACACTTGCTAAGGGGCTTCTAGACACCATATAGGGAAAGGGTCCACATTACATTATGGTGAACGTAAATGTCGTAACTCGTAAGGTACGCGTCCTGGCATAAATTTACGTGCAAGTCAAACCTTCATTAACTTACAACATAATGAGTATGTGAATTATTTTTACATAATTCTTTTCAGATCTTCGGTACATAGCATAACTTACATGACATAGTCTATGGAGATTTATACATCATAGATTATCATCATCATAACATATTATTACTCCATGGTAGTCACACTACAACATAGCTTATAAACATGGCATAACACAACATGGTACAACATAACATAACGATCATAATTATGACATGTGCATACCACTCGAGGATGCCAAGTTTGTAATTAATTTTTTATTTTTAGTTTTTTTTTAAATTAATTATTGTTATAATTTGGGTACTTCCAAATTTTGTAATTAAATCCTTCCATGGACGGTGTGTTTGTAAACACATGCATTTTAAAAATTGTAGCTTTAGCTTGGTATCATTAAAATGTATTGGCCATATTTCATTAAATTTTGGTATTGGTCATTTTCATAATTATGGAGCAATAACTTTAGCCCATCTATTCTAAATTCCTTTTCAGCTTGACGATTTTCCTCGCTCCGACCTCGATTGATATGATTGGAGCAACAACCACTCACGAGCAATATCTCTAATCGACACCAACCAAGACTACCGCTCGTCTCGATCAACGCGGCCACCACACACGAGTACACAATGTTTCTACAGTCCAATTCGTGTCCCACATACTTATACTTGAATCTCCATCTCTTATATTTTTCAGCGTCATTTAGCTTGGTGAGATTTGTCATTCATTGAGGCTTCGATCAGCATCTCTTTAATAGGAATTAACAACTTGTTTGTTTGAATTAGTAGCTAAGATAAGGAGTTTTACTACTAAAATGTTTCGGTCTTATGTTGAAATGTTCTTTTTTATATTTAAATGATGATCGTAAGTTAAATAGAAAGTAAAGTAAACATGTATGTTAGTTATGCATGTCATGTTAGAAGATGATGTTTCGAATTATGATTTATATTTCTCGATCTCATAAATCTTCTTCGATCACGATCTTGGTGGTTCCTGGACCGTATCAACTTCATTTGGGTGTTTTAGCATTTATGAACTAAGAGTTTGTACACCCAAACGCTTATGAAAGCTCGTATGTTCATCCAAGAAGTAATCAAACTTCACAATTTAAAATAATATATTTCGTACATTAAGAAAAAAATATAAATTTCATTATGGATGGATTAAAAATTTAATAATAAAACAAATAAGGGTAAATGTGTAATTACATAATTTTATATTTATTGGAAAATATCCCCCTTATAATATACGATGAAATTCCAACCCCCGAACGATGCCTTTCTCAGTCAATCAATTTTTATTTAAAATAAAAAATAAAATATTATAAAAAATAAAAATTATTGGGGACCAAGTCTTGCACATAAAATTAGCCGCCCTAAATATTATATACATTGATGGGCCCACCTTTCACTCATTAGGCCTTTTGTTCCTATATTGCCCTTCGTCTCTTACTAGAAAACAAGGTCAAAAGTGTCATTCCACAATGTCGTTATTGCCTCTAGTAAAAGTCAATTCCGAACAGTACCTGTGCACCGACCACCGACCTACCCCTGTCTCCTCTTCTAATTTATTCTTTTTCTTTTTTATTTAAATATATTTGTAGAAGAAAAAATCTTAAAATTTTAATTTAAATTTTCCATTAAAAAAAATTCAGTGATTGTCGTCAATTTTCTTTTGGTAAATAACTTTATAGATAAGGCAGATTTTTTCAGACTTTTTATTCTTTTTAATTTATATTATAAAAAAGGCATAAATTATTTAATATAGATGCAGCAAAAATGCGGTGATAGATTTATTTCGTTAATTTTATATTTAATATGGGCAAAGCAAATCCAACAAAGAAAGAAAATAAAAGTGTTCGTGAATTAGATTAGATTGAGTCGAACCATTTTTTAGACTAAATTCAATTGTTTTAGCTATCTGATCTTTGTAATTCAAATAAGTTTTATTAAAGGTGTACAAACAAATATATATATATGGAATTTCAAAATAGACGCGTATTTAGTTTATGAAGTTTTAGAAAATAGTTAAATTGACTTTTAGTTAATAAAATGAAAATGAAAGCTGAAATGTCCCTTTTAAAATGGAATAAATCATAAGAAAAATGGATAATTTTAAAAAATTTTAAAAAATATATCTTTTAACTTAAAAAAGAAAGTTTGAAAAATATTTTTTAACTGGATTTGGAGAAACGGTTAATATTTTGTTTTAAAAATATTTTTAAAAAATATCTTTTCACTTTAAAACTTTTTATTAATACCTTTTAAGTTTTTAAAAAACTTAAAAATTATTCTTATAAAAGTAGCCATAATATTTTAACTTTTATTAAAAAAAATTAATTTTTTTTTATTATCAATATGAACAAAAATCACATATGTACAGCTATTTATTCAATTTTATACATACTCATCGTAAAAACATTTTAAAACTTTACCGATATTAATGTTATTTTTAAATTTAGTTTTTAAATGTAATAAAAATGATAAAAAAATATTTTTGACATTTTTTAAAAGTTGATATATTTTTATTTTTTTTTTTTGTTTAAAAGTATTATTGAAATATTTTAAAGGTGAAGAGTAAAAAATAAAAAATAAAATAAAATAAAAAGAAAGGAATGATGGGCGTGAATCCGGTGATAAAATTTGTTGCCATTTTGTATGAATTTGGAAAAATTTGGGAGTAACCAAATCCAACCATAATACTTTTTATTATTTATTTTCCTTTTAATTATTTTTAATTTTCAATAATTAAATGGGAGAGTCGATTATGTCGGTGAATTTGGATTTCTCAGCCCAATTATAATTTATTTTTTTATTTTTTTTTTGTCATCAAATAAAAATAAAAAATAAAAAAGATTAATTGGCCGCTTACATATTGTACCTAACAAAATTCTCTCAATATTTCATGCAAAAATTCTATCAAAATCCCCCCCCCCCACTCTCTCTCCCACGCCCAAACTAGAGAGAGAAAGAGATTGAAATTCTCGCCTGAAGCAGAGAGAGAGAGGCAGAGAGATTGAAATTCTCGCCGGAAGCAGAGAGAGAGAGACAGAGAGATTGAAATTCCCGCCGGAGAGAGAGGGAATTTCTACAGAGCCCCAGAAATTAATCCTTTTTTAAATTTTAGTTCTCAGCAAAGGGAGAGAGAGAGAGAGAGATGAAAGGGGGAGAAGAAGAACGGAGGAATCGGGAGAACACGAAACCGTACAAAGGGATAAGGATGAGAAAGTGGGGGAAATGGGTCGCCGAAATTCGTGAGCCCAACAAACGCTCCCGAATCTGGCTCGGTTCCTACTCCTCTCCCGTCGCCGCCGCCCGAGCCTACGACACCGCCGTCTTCCACCTCCGTGGCCCCTCTGCCCGTCTCAATTTTCCCGACTTTTTCACCACCGCCGCCGCCGACCGCCCCTTCCCCCTCCCTGCCGACATCTCCGCCTCCACCGTCCGCAAGATCGCCGCCGAGGTCGGCGCCCGTGTCGACGCCCTCGAGTCCTCTCTCCGTCACCACTTCCACAACTGTAGAACCGCCGACCAAATTCACCAAACTCCTTCCCCGTCACCAGCCACGACCACGACAACGACACCCACCAAGCTTCGTTCTGATTCCGGCGGGTTTTCCGATCGGGTTGACCTGAATAAATTGCCCGACCCGGAAGATTCCGACGGCGACTGCGCTAGCACTCCCTGGATAACCTGACTGTTTGAAATCGTAAATACAGGCTTTATTTTTGCATTTCAAATCTCGTTTAGGAATTCACTTTAACTTTAATTATCGTTACTATTATGAATTACCATTTTAAATTTTATGTCAATTTTTTTTACCTTTAATTGTAGAACTAAGCAATTTTACAATTATTGTTATACTTATTACATTTTCTTTAATGTGTAATCCAAAACTAAAATCAAAATTCCAAATTTATAAACCAAATAGAAATTAAACTTAAAATTAAAATTTACAACTCAAAATTCAAGGATTAAATAGTCCACCTGTAAAGAGTTTTTCACAAAGAGGACAATATCTGCGAGCGGTGTGCTTAGGCCGTTACAAATGGTATTAGAACCAGACACCGAACTATGTGCCAACGAGGAGGCTGTTCCCTGAAAGGGGTAGACACGAGCCAGTGTGCCAGTAAGGATGCTGGGCTCCGAAGGGGGTGGATTGTGATGTCCCACATTAGTTGAGGAGGAGAACAAACCACCTTTTATAAGGGGAAGCCTATAACAGAAAGCCCAAATAAGACAATATCGGCTAGTAATGTGCTTGTGCCGTTTCAGTTTTTTATGCTCTTTCTTATCATAACTCGGTTTATTGAATAGTTAGTCGAGTTCGTATTGCTACTACATTAAGTGTTGTATCTTCAGATGCCGATAATTGATAAAATAACTCGAATATTTCATAATTTTCTTTATTTTCTCTATTAATTTACACGTTCCATAACATAATCATATACTTTAATTTGTTTTACATTTTGTATTATGTTGTTGTAACGTTGTTCATGTACTTTCTCCATCTTTAGATTCCAATATATTTATTTATTCTCCCAATGCTATTTTAGGCCCTCAATTTTCAAATATTTTAGTTTACCCTATAAAGTTATTAATAATTAAAAAAAATACATATATACATATCTTAGTAAATAAGTAAATGTCTTGTAGGGTTTTTTAAAATAATTAAATAAAAAAATTTGCAATTATTAAAACTATTTTTATTACAATTCAGAGATTAAACAAAAGCACTAATACTAAAATTAGGTGAAGACCTACATGACTAAATTTATACTTAATTTGAAATTAAATATATATTTTTAAAATTATTGATATGAAATAAATAAAATAAAAAAATCTAAAGTGCCAAAGGGTAAGTTCAACCAAAAGGCTTTTAAGATAGGACAAAAATTATTTAATACTCGTTTGAATTATATTACGTTATAGATTAATCTAAGGGCGTTTAAGTAATTTTGTAGCTCGAAGAGTCTAAATTACTCGATCTAAACCGTACGGGTTGGGTTAAGCTTGAATTATTAGACATTTTTTTTATTTGGTTCAACTCAAACTGAATTTTATGTAATATATGAAGCATTGTCGTATTCGACTTCATAATTGAATTCACCATTCACTCTGTCGAGTCTCAAACTCATATCTTGTCTCTTTACACATATGACTCGTCACATTTTTATCTTTTCATCCTTGACTTTATAGTAATTATCGACAATCGGCAAATATGTGGATAATTACACTTTTGTCTATCGAAAGGTACATCTCACAACCTCGATCAGTTTCACTCAATTTTTAAATGCATGTCGTTGACAAATGTGGGGTTTTATTTTGATTACACGCTTATCGTTGTTCAATCAGAACCTTTCTAGAAAAGCTCCCTACATGTTCCAGGCTTTCGGTGCCATTCTTCTCCTTGCTTTCTTGTTTAGTGCGATGATGACACTCGAATCAAAGAGTTCATTGTAGTTCTTGATCAACCTCAATTCTCATTATCGTTCTAATAAATGTTTTGACACTCTTATCAGCTAAATTAATCATTAATAATTAATATTTCATTATAACATTTATCGTTTTAGTCATTTTTTCAAATGTCCAATTTTGATCGTTGTACTCAAGGTTTAGAGACTAAGCCATCTTAAAAATTTACAGACCAAACTCGTAATCTAATAATTAGAATAGAGAACTAACAATTCGAACATAGCTCGACAAATAAATACAACCATGATAACAATTATCACGACGATCCGATGAGTTACATCGTAAATATAAAAGAAAAAGGAAAAGAATAAAAAAAAGGAAAGAAATGTGGAAATGGTGGAGGGGTAGGTGATTATTAAATGGTGTAGGAAGTACAACTGTATAGCACTGTTTTAGGGAGTTGTGATGATTTGGACGATGATTACTCCATGATTGGCGGAAGATTCTATTTCTTCCATTTTTACTTTTCTCCAAAAAAAAACGTCTCCTTTTCATATTCATCTTTCCCATCCGACCAAAATATTTTCATCCTCTATTTCTTTATGTTTTTATCGATTAATTCCCATAATTTTGTGGAAAGACAAGGATAAAATGATAGATTCAACGATAAATTAAATGATAGAATATTCTTAGGTAAACAGCTTCTCTGGGGCGTAGGCCTCCCAAAAAGTAATGGAGGCGTGCAAGATCAATTTAAAAACCCACGTTCCGTAATAGAACAAATCTCTATCATATTATGCTCAGAGTAATTTTCAAGAACATTGTAGAGCGAATTTCAATCATATTTGTCATACGTGCAGATAGAGTTATTTTTCGAAGGTTAAAGCAGCTTAACACATGATTCGAAGCAAATGTGTGCGGTAGAGTGAGTCTCAAAGATCTCTCACGATAAGACACCTTCACATAGCATATAGCATAAGTATATAGTTTTAGTTGAATGAATTGCTTGAAATATGAATGGTATGTACCTTGTGGCCGTACTTTGTGATTGTTTAATGTATATTTATTATATTAATTTTGTCTTGTGAATATGTTATGTTGTAATGAGGAGGTATGTCATGTTATAGAATATCATGGCCACACATCATGTTATTGAAAATCGTGCTATGTTATGAAGTGTTATACTATATTATATACTACATTATGAGGTTACAAAATAATTACGTTACATATGAAATGAACAAAAATAAATCTTGTATCATGATTTTAAACTAGGGATTTCATGCATATTATATGTTCACATGCATTGAAATATTTCATAACATTTCTCTGTTATGTTATGATTAGTACATACGTGTACACTATGACGTTATGATACAATATTATGTACACTTACTACTGGTAGCATAAGAGTACACTAGTCAAACTCAAGTCAAGGGGGTACATATACGACTCACAAGTCAAGGGGGTACATATACGACTCTGTTCGAAAGTATGCTAGTCAAAGTCAAGTCTAAGGGATACGATCTCGCCTGAGTCCATATGTGCATATGTGAATAATATGTAGAAAACATTGTAACTATGCTATACACCCTTGATTTTAGTAGAAAATTATCACTTCAATCATAAACAGTCCCTGCTTCAACAATCTTAGATTCAAACAAGTTCAAATGTGTCTGTCGGCAACTATATCGACATTTAAAAGGTACCAACTCATGAATAGTCCTTGTTCTTGTTTTGATGTTTCAAACTGTCTTGTTGACAACTAAAAATTGTCAAAGAAAACGTTTGTTTGACACTAAAATACATTTATCAACCAAATCTCTGCGACTTGTGAAAGGTGTCACAAATTTGTATATTTTGATAAGAACACAGTTTTTATTAGTTTTATGGTTAAAACAAGATCATATCCATTTATACAAAGTGTTGTGTACATTAATACAATCATGACCCAAAATTGTATGATTGCATTTCAGAGTCCTCATACCTAACAGCATGCAGATTGACTGATTCTGAGTATAGGAAAATCATGTCCTGTTTTCTTCAGCCCGTTTAATCTGTAGAGCAGCTCTTACCACATTGCCTCTTGTGATAATCCCAACCTTCATGAAAGGTTTCATCATTTTGATGCCAAAAACAACCAATAATTCAGATGAGGAGTGGAATAGATAGATATCTCTTACCAGCTTTCCATCCGCATCTACCACTGGAAGGCGGCGATACTTTGTCTGAAGCAATAATCTGCATTTGAGAAAATAGAAATGGTTCAAAGCGAAGAAGTTAAGGAAATGATATGATACTATAAAGAAAAAGGAAAAAAGCATGTTTGAACCTAGCAGCGTCCTCAAGATCACTATTTTCTCTAACAACAAGAGGCACCGGTGTCATCAAATCGCCGACCACCTTTCCGTTGGTTTTACTTAGAAGACTTTGTACCTCATTAAATGTCTACAAGGATGATGATTTAGAATTAGAGAAACCATTTGTGCAGAAGATTTTCATTTCATGTCCTCTACAAACTAGTACCATATGAAGGAGTTGAAATAATAGATCAACCATAACTCGAATTCAAAGCCATATAAGTGTTTTGATCATCAGTCCGACAGCGATTTTCATGAGCAAGAAAAATGAACCACAACCATAAATGAGAAAACAAACCAAGACCCATGAAAATGAAATATTTGACCAGTGAACTTATCCTCATGCTTTTTGCTAATATTACCCGAGTCGTTGAAACTGAAAGGTTCAAGCTCTTTTTGAAATAAAGGCTCTTACCAAAACAGTGATCTTTTCTAATCCGTGAGTGTCTTTGACCAGCTTGCACACACCTAGACTATTCTCTAACTCGTAGGATATTAAATTCTAGGTAGGTGGTTACCATGACTTGAACCAATTCCGTCTAAGCTCTTTATTATTTACATGGTAGATTAGAACAGTGACTCTTACCTTCTACTTTTCACAAAGTTATGTTATCTACTTCTTTTAAGACTCAGAAGAAATAATTGAATACATAAAGTCATCGGGAGCAATGATAGTAAAGAGTATGAAGCAAACAACTACAATTAAACGCCAAAAAAGGAGGTCAATGCATACTTTCCACGTGCTGTCAACTTCAGGAAACATGCTTCCATCCGTTGTTCCACCACCTAATTAGAACATTCGGAAATCTTGTCAATCTAAAATACTTGACCTTATGCAAAAATATTCTCAGGTTAAAGTAATGACTAACATAATTCATGAGTAACAAATGATCTGATGCATCTTTCAACATAAAGAAAAATTTGGGAAAAAAATTAATACATCCAAGAAGTTAGATTCTCTCTTTATTAATGCTGTCTGTAATTCGCCTGAAAACATGTCATAGGAAGAGATGGTACAAATAGCCAAACACCCAAAGATAAGACAACCGAACAATCTTTCTCAAACGGGATAAACAATGGTAGTTGTATCAGCAATAACAAGAAAGTTCTGATATACCTGAGATGGAGTCTAGTGCTAACAAATCATAGTCCGATACGACACCAACCTGCATCAAGAAGTATTTTTATTACGAGCATTGATATATTAAGCCATCTAAATCAAACATACACTTGATTGATAATACAGATACAGGAGTCTAAGGGCTCAAAAAGAAATTCAGATGAGCTAAATTCACACAAATTCTAAGCATTTTAGGTAGCAGTCTGGAAATGATACCAGTTTCCAATTGTCATCAATTACTGGAAATCCTGTGATCCTTTTCTCCACCAGAATTTCTAAAGCTGTTCATAAACAGAGATAATAAGCCACATTTCCCACAGGGCTGGGGGGAAATATCCAAAAATTCCAATTACCTTCTTCGACAGTGGTTGTGGGCTTTACAACATGTAACTCCTCTTTCCTAGTCATAAAGTCACCAACAGTGTACACACCATTACTTGACTGCATATCAAAATATTAAGGAAAGAAGAATAAATTTCTAACACTCAAGAAAAGATTACAAGATGAGAACAAATTCAGAGTACAGTTACTCAGAAGAACACTGCTCGTGAGTATAAATTTCAATTCCAGGCCATGTTGACCTGTCCCTTCTACCTCTTCACCAGATCACAAGATGTCATAGAAAATGAAGGATAATTTTTCTTTTCTATGAAGGCCCCTGTTGATGGATTAATCAATACAAAAATTTCCAGAATAGAAAGTAATTTTTCTTGTAGTTGTTTAGATTTTATGTTTTTGTTCACAAGGTAAGCAAAAACACAGTAGAGCTAAAAGAATTCATGGAAGAAAATTGGTGTTCTTGTCAAACTGTAGAAGGTTAGTTCAAGAAAAAGTTCTAAGTGAGCGGATCAGAGAAGGAGATGGAAACACTTTTTTCCATTAAGCATATCCACTAACCTGAGAGATTTGTAGAGGGGAAGCAAGTTCATATCAAATTTCTCGTTGTTAATGAGGCTATTCAAAATTATAATGCACAAAATCGTGGGTGATGTGACTTTATTTCATTCATCAATGAAATCTGATCTCTTCTTTAAAGAAGATTCTATCCTACAAGTTGGCATTGCTCTTTCATAGTGAATATTTAGTTCAATCTTTTGCTTTCTTCACCATGACGGAGGAAGTTCAATCATAAAAATCTAATCAAAATCTACCAAGCTACATTCCTCAAAAGCATTAGGTAAATTCGTAAAGAGTATTCGAAAAAAAAAACAAAGCAACAGAAACAATTAAGAACAGAACCACACACCGGTACAGAATTGGCCATCAAGGTGCCACTAGCGGCGATTGAAGTAGATTTCCGGAGCCCCGTAGATCGACAAGACGTAGAAAAGCTCCGAGCCACAGATGCATGAACTATCGGCGATGAAGGTCTCCGGCAAGGCCCGAACAACAGCTCCTGAACCGAAAAACTAGTTGCCCTGAATTGCGCAAGCGATAAAGAACTCAAACTACAGCCAATCGACTCCATGAGAGAGGCTTCACGAATCAACACAAAGCAAACCCTCCACAGTCGCCGAAGTTCGTGAGGTTCAAACGAGGAGACTGGGATTTTATTTTCTTGCTTGCAGTTTTTGCACTGTGGAAGAAGATAATAATCTACTGTGACGTAAAACCCGCTTATTCCTAACCGGCTGTCACCGCACTGGATGTCAATGTTTAGATCCACGTGTTATAATCAGGTAGAGCCAAGATGTAGATCAGACGGCGATGAGAGCTTTGAGAATTGTGGGTGACGGGGTTAACCGTCTGTGAGGAATCTAGCTTGACATGGTGCTGCCTGTATGACTATCATTTTTTATAAGAGTCCACGTCCTCATATTATTGGAGCAAAAATATCTATTTTTTTTTTTTGGAGAACCTTAAAAATATCTGAATTAAATGACCTTTAAAATAGTTTTAAATTGTTTTTAAGATTCTAAATAATTATGAAATAAAATTAAATTAAATGTAAAAAAAATGTATATTTTCAAATAGAGTTGGTTTTTTCCAACCATGTAACATACTCAGTACGATTTGAATTAATCGAATTTTTTGAGTCGTCGTATTTTTTTAACACCACTCTCGTTTTTTGAATCATCGTATTTTCATAGTAAACAGTAGCATTATACTTGGACCCTCTCTTTCAAGCTAGCTGTCTGTAGCGACGTTCGGTGTCAACAAAACCTCTGGTGTCATGCTCCCCATGATCACCATGCTCATCATACTGTGCACGTTTGCACTCGTCATCTCTAGGAGAAGTATCGCTATACTTATGTACATACAACATGCATGAGGTCCTTCTAATTCCCATCTTAACATCTCTTTTGACACAACTCTCTAGTCTTATTTGTTTGTTACATTAATTAACACGTGCTCGTTGGATATTTATATTAATATTATTTTCATACTCTTAGAGTTGTGTCCTAGGTCGATCTACCGACATGATGCAATATGATACTCATTATCATATAAAATGCTTAATATGGAAAACATCAACATATTAAGATAAAAGTCATGCAATCATCATTCTCATCATAAAGTCATTAAGTGCATCAAACACATCATGTATGTCATACATTGAAATATATAAATTACATACATTATCATCATCATACATCGTAAATGTAACGGTAACATGCATAATTGCTAGTCTATCCGATAGTAAGACCACTTACTTAGTTGGTTTTAGCCGGAGTACTTTCTAATTTTATTAGATAAGCTCCCTCTCTTCGAGGACTGCTCCAAAGATTGTTAGGATTCGTTTCCTATCACATCGTTCATCACCGTTAGTATTTCACAATTTAATTTTTAATCCAACTAATAATTGTGAAATGCAGCACTAAAACGACCTCAATTACTTTAATTTGGGCTGAAAAGAGGTTCGGAAGGGTCGTAATGGTGGAAACGGGGCTAAAATTGGAAAATCGTGCCGAATAGCTGCCAAAGTCGCCGTTGTTAAGGATATTTGACCAAATATTCTCTGCCGCCACGCCGTCCAAGTCAAGCCGAGCCCAAGGGCTACCTGTGCCGCAAGGTGAAACGTGGTAGCAGCAGGGCGAGCCACGTCATGCAGATGACGTTGGGTTGAGGCACGGGTTGCAGAGCAATTCGAGTCAGCCTCACAGGTCGCGTCTGTAGGCTGGCTTACTGGGCTTCGATTCGCTGGCTGGGTGGCGGGTGAGTATTCTTATTTGTCTTTCATTTAGACACTAAGACTGAAGTATTATAAGGATATTCTATTGTATTGAGTGCAAGGCGTTTGGGCTTCTGGGTTGGTTTTGAGTTTTGGGTAGAGCTATAATTGGGCCTCGGGTTCTGCAAGCAGGTTGGAGACAGGTCACGGGTTTGTAGGCAGGTCGCGGGTTGCAACAAGGATCGCTATGGTTTTGGACTGGACCAACGATTTGGGGCTGCGGGTATTCGATTTGGGTCTCACATCAATTAGAGAAAGGAACGAGTGCCAACGAGGACGCTCAGCCCCGAAGCACCCTTTATAATGATGTAGAAACCTCTCCATAGTAGACACATTTTAAAAACTCCGAGAGTACGCACAAAAGAGAAAGTCCAAGGATGACAATATTTATTAGAGATTGACATGGATCGTTACACTTATCAAGAAGGAATGGGAATGTAATAATAGCGATTTCAAAACCCGACAATCATATATTCAACTTTTTTAAAAAGCATACATATTTGGTATGATATAAAATCTTTAAAAAAAAAAAAAAAAAATTGATAGGAGCTTGAAGGTGGGGGACAGAAACGAAAGAGAGGAAAAATAGAAGGCCACGTGAGAAGACAGTGTACACAAATAGAACATAGAATCCCAGAAACGTCGAATCAGAGAGATGTGTGTGAGCACTGCCGACGGAAATAGATTGATTGGACTCCAAAGCCAAGCCCTCCAGCAAGGGAAGTGGGAGGAGGGTGATTATGAATCCATTCAAATGCTCCATTTCATAATAACATACTATGCGTCAATCAATCTCCTCCCTTTCTCCATCTTGTCTTCTCATCATGTGTTATGTGTTTTCTTTGGACTTCCACTTCCATCTTTTCCTTTTGCTTTCTTTGTTTACAAGATTCCGTGACACACTTTACGGGCGAGCGGCTTTGGTTCATTGGTGTACGTTTGGCTTAAGATGGCATGCCCAAGTTTGTTTAGTTTAGGGTTTGTAGCATAAGTTAATAGGTTCTCTATAAGCGTTAGCTACTTCAAATAGTCTCTATGTGACGTCAGGATAAAACAAATACAAAACTACCCAATTTTTCTTTATGCAATATTGACACATGCACGACTTGCGCTTCTTCTTAAACCTTTATTTCCCTCTCAAAGGTGAAGCCTTAAGAATGACATTGTCATCGAAGAAAGCTCCAATATCGTCTTGCGTGAGTCTGCGTATGGGCTCTTTGCAATTTGTATCCCCAACTTTATTTACTGTGCTATGTTCGTAGGCTGAACTGATTTTGGCCCTAACAACTGATATTTGTCCACTTCTTCCCCAAATATACGGGACGAAAACCTTCATTCATACGCTACATTGAATGGTGCCATCTAAATAGTAGCTTGGTGAACTCTATTAGGTGCAAGTGCTCGTCCCATCTTCCTGCAAAATTCATAACACATGCTCTTACAAGTGCATGTTTTGAGGATCTAATTCAATCTCTCAGTTTGTCATACATTTAGGAATGGAAGGTTGTACTGAACTTTGATGTGTTCCATGGCCTTTTGTCAGCTTTTTTAGAAATGAGTAGTGAAAGTTCAATGATCGGTAGGTTCTAGGGTTTACCCACTTGACAGTATCTAGAAATGTAGCGTTCAACATCGTCAAGGAGAAGACAACGTGAAATCTATTGAAGTCGTTGTCGAATATGTACGAAAAAAAAATGTCGGACAAGACAGTTAGATAATGAACCCGAGGGTTAATCAAAGACTTCATAAGTGTGTCAAGAATGCTAATTTCGGCAGGGTAGGTGTGTTTGTCAAGCTAACAAAATGTGTTGATGTTGAAAAATTGAGATGGTATAAAACCAAGAGGTGTAACACTTGGTTTCTGAGTTTTTAAGATGGACTTTAATATTAAACTTTTAGCTCCTATTGAGTTTTCCACTTCGATGTTACCACATATATTTCTTTTTTATGTCTTCTTTCTTTTATTCTTTGTGTTCTTCATCTTGATCGTGTGTCTGAGTCTTGCAATCCTAACAATTAGTTTGACGACACATGGATCATGCTCAACGCACCACCGGCTGACGCTTCCGTTTGGCACATGGGTCGTGCGATGCGTTCAACTTTCGGCCCATGAGACTTAAATTCACCATTACAACCACTTGTTGTAAAGGTTGTTCAATAAGTACCATGCATTGCTCTATTTTCCTTTTATTTAAGCTTTGTTTGAGTGCATTGAGATGAAGAATGGTAAAATTTAGGTGCTCAAATAATAGTTTATTGCACGTTTGCTCAAAGATAGAAGAGTAAGTTATGGTTGTACTTATTAAAGAAAGTTGGATCAAATTAAGGTAACAAAACTTGTGGTAACAACATTTCCAAAATTGTGTATTACTTCAAGTAGAATGGTCCAAAAAGAAAGCGTTGGGAAAATTGATTGAGGACAAAAATTTATTGATCAACCCTTTCGTGGAACTGGGTATTAAAAGAAGCAACGGTATGCTTTGAGAGACATCACATGGAGTGTTCATATTTTGGCAATGGGGAGTACTACGGGTGAGATAAACCTCTTTCTAATAGCATTTTAAAAACATTGAGAGGAAACTTGAAACGAAAAACTCAAAGAAAACAATCTTTTCTAGTGGTGGGCTTGGGCTGTTACAAATGGTATCAGAGCCAGACATCGGGCGATGTGCCAGCTAGGAGGCTGAGCTCCGAAGGGGTGGACATAAGGCGGTGTGCTAGCAAGAACATTAAGCCTCGTAGGGGGTGGATTGGGGGATCACTCATCTTTGGAGAAAGAAACTAGTGCTAGCGAGGACGCTGGGTCCTGAAGGGAGGTGGATTGTGAGATTAAACTCAGGCCAATGAGGAGGCTGAGTCTCGAATGGGGGGTGGACACGAGACAACGTGCCAACAAGGAAGCTGGGCCCCAAAAGGAGTGGATTGGGGAGTCCCACATCTCTTGGAGAAAGGAACGAGCGCCAATGAGGACATTGGACTCTAAAGGAAGTGGATTGTTAGATTGCACATCGGGCCAACGAGAAGGTTGAGCCCCAAATAGGGGGTGGACACGAGGCAGCGTGCCAACAAGGACGCTGGGCTCTGAAGGGAGTGGATTGGAGGATCCCACATCTCTTGGAGAAAGGAACAAATACCAACCAAGACGCTCGGCTCTGAATGAGGTAGATTGTGAGATTACACATTGATTGGAGAGGGGAATGAAACATTTTTTATAATGGTGTGGAAACCTCTCCGTGGCAGAGGTGTTTCAAAATCTTGAGGGAAAGCTCGAAACTAAAGATCCATATCTACTAGAGGTGTATTTGAACTGTTATACATAGGTGTGTCTAAATTTGATTCCCCAAATATGTGGGATGTGGGCTCAATTGTCCAAGATGCTATGGTACTTTGGGCATTGGTTTAATCCTCCTCCAAATTGACTTTAAGCATTGGTTTGTGCACTAATGAATTCCCTAGAGGAAAAGAAAAGTATCCCAAACGAAAAGAAAGGAGTTTGAATTATGGCAAAAGCTTAAAGTGTCAAGTCATTGCACAGTTCCTTTCCAATTGGAGTGGTTGGCTCCAATAACACAAGACACGAATTTATACGGTACTGTGGGGGGAAAAACCAGACCAAATGGGCGTGTTGGGATTTGATGGATATGGGATGGCCGCAGGCGGAGAGGTGAGTGAAAGGGCCAATTCAATCTGAACCTAAATGGGTTCGCCTAATATTCTTGACGGATTTGGTACAAGAAATCAACGAGAAGAAAACGGGAAAGGCCAAATCCAACGTAAAGCAAATGGAGAGAGGAAAGCAAAGGCAAAGCAGTGAATTGACTGACAACTGGCGAGTGGTTAGCGAGAGGGAGGGGGGTCCTCTCTCTTCTCTCTTCTCTCTTCTTCCTGTCTTTGCCTTTTCTTCAATATTCATCAACACCCACAAAGATCTTTGCTCTGTTCTGTTCTTGGGGTCTCTGTTTTCGTTTTTGTTATTGATTCTTTCTATGGGGGCTTGAATTTACAGACCCGGATATCATGCGAGGGGTCGGAATTCTTATGGGGTTTGATCTGGTTGGAAATGGGTTTTGTCTGTTGGCCTTTGATTCCAAGTGAATTTCTTGGTTTTTGTTTGATTTCTGTGTGTTTTAGCGGTACGGCGTTGAGAAGAACAGGGGAGGAAAATGTGGGATCTCAATGATTCGCCCGATCATGGCGGAACTGATGAATTTGAGGGCCTTTCGTCGATTGACGGCGATGATGACAGAGCGAAATGGGTTGGATCAATTAATTCCAACTCGAGCTCTTCAGCAGTGGTTTTGGAGGATGGATCCGACGCCGATGAAGCCGGCGTCGACGAGCGCGAACACCCAGTCTCCCGGGAAAGCTTCTCGGCAACCCACCCGCCGGCAACTCGTCAGTTCTTCCCCCTGGAGAATTCCAACGTGGATGCTTCATCCGCCAGTGGCGGTGGCGGTGGTTCGACTGCGTTTCCACGAGCTCGGTGGTTCGGCGTGAAGTTCTGCCAGACAGAGCCTGTCTCCGCCGTGAGACCAATGGCGGTTCTGCAACCAATAAAGAAAAGCCGACGAGGGCCAAGGTCTCGAAGCTCTCAATATCGCGGCGTCACGTTTTACCGGCGAACCGGCCGGTGGGAATCTCATATATGGTTAGTTTCCTCATGAACACAAACAAATCAGTTTCTATATTTCGCCATTAACGCACATCCTCTGCTTTCTTTTCACTGAAATAGGGACTGTGGCAAACAAGTTTATCTGGGTACGAATCAAAATCATTGAATTCTATTTACTTCTTTTCATTACCTTATGACAAAATTCTATGTTGATTAACTCGATCAAACACCCTAACAGGCGGATTTGACACAGCTCATTCAGCTGCTCGGTTAGCCTCTGATTTTAACATGTTCTTGCTTTGTCTTCCATCTCGAACTCAAACTGCATATCAATATGAGCAAGTTCTTCTGCAGAGCCTATGACAGGGCAGCTATAAAGTTTCGAGGAACAGATGCAGACATAAACTTCAGTATTGAAGACTACGAGGAGGATTTGAAGCAGGTCTTCCATGTTCATAACATGTTCTTAACTCAACTCCTGTTCAATTTTTCTTATAGTTTTTCACTTTGGTTTTCTCTTAAACAGATGGGGAAGTTAACAAAGGAAGAATTTGTTCATGTTCTTCGTAGACAAAGTACAGGTTATCCAAGGGGAAGCTCAAAATTTAGAGGCGTAACATTGCACAAATGTGGAAGATGGGAGGCTCGTATGGGCCAATTCTTAGGCAAAAAGTAACCATATTTCTTCAATTCCCAATGTTTGTTTGCTACATTGGTTTCGTGTTTACGATTGCGTCTGATATCGATTCAACAGGTACGTTTATCTGGGGTTGTTCGATTCCGAAATCGAAGCTGCAAGGTATGTTTATGAGTGATTTATTGTGTTGGTTGATCTGTATAGATTACATGATTAAGAACATATACTTTGTTTTAGAGCTTATGACAAAGCTGCTATCAAATGTAATGGCAAGGAAGCTGTCACAAACTTTGATCCCACCATATATGAGAATGAGCTTAGGACAGATGCATCATCAGGCTATGCGTTGGAACAAAATCTTGATTTGAGGTTAGGAAATTCAAGCTCAAAACAACACACAAATGATATGCAAAATAAGGTGAGAATTTCAGCTATATTCTGTGTATTTGAGTTAAGATTGTGGCTATTCGATGATGATGACGATGACGATGACGATTCAGGAATCAAATGTAATTGAGAAGATGCAGTTTGGTAGCGAAACGATTGTTCGATGTCCACGCTCCATCGACACAACGATACATGAGCAGTCTCCATATATCAATGAATCAAACTCGGAGGTAAGATTTTGGTATTAGGCAAGTTATGAAAATAAAGTGGGACGTGTAGCGTATCTGCGCGGTATCAAGTTTATATCGTGTTCGTTGTAGATCGATGTGTCGCTGAGTTTGAGTGAAAGGCAGCAATGGCAGCAAGGTTGTGGTGGCTATGAACAAATTGGAACAGCGGCAGCAGCATCATCAGGATTCCCACAAATTCAGGTTTCAAGTTCACCAAATTGGGTGAAGAAAAAATAATGGATGCTTCTTGGAGAGACCCTTTTGAATCATTCTTCCATGAACAAATTGTTGTTTAAGAAGGAATAAAAGGGCATTTTATAAAATATTTTAAATAATTTTCTTTATAAAAAAAATTGAATATTATTATGAATATTAAAAAAAATGGATGACCCGATAAATTCGATCAACCCAATTTTTATGTTGAGTAATGAATAGGTTCAAATAAATGAAAACTCTATGGATTGAACGGAACCAACTTAAATTTACGAAACTATATTTATTTTATTTTTTATTCAGTTTTATAATAATTTTTTAATAATTATTCTCGACCCTCTTTAAAATAATTTTTAATTATATAAAAAATTGATTTTTTTGAAATATATATTAAAGTGGAATGACAAATCCTAATTAAATATTTAAAAACAAAAAATTAGATGTTTTATTAATTAACATTTTATTTTTATTAAAAATAAAAATTTGAATAAATGACCGAAATAATCTAAATCAGTCTCATCCAAAAATCAGTAATTGGGTTGAGCTAGATACATAATTGGTTGAACATTAGGTAAAGTCTTAAAAAAATGTTTCAATCCAACCGAACTCAACCCATCGACGTTATTTGAATTTTGATGTTTGAGGGTTTGTATAGAAATATATAATTTATTTACAACTAAAAAAACTCCATAGCTTATGAACAATTTGTACGATTTATTCAAAAATAAGAAAAATAACCAAATATGTTTTAGGTGGATAGGATCCGTTAATGAGTTCTAATTTAATGTCATGAACTCATATAGGTTAACTTGAATTTCAAGCGTCGAGTTTGGATTAGTTTCAAGAATTAAATAGTGATTTCAGCTTAAACTAGCCATGTAAGTGGTTTCTCTACTGGTTTGGTTAGATGAATTGTTTGAAGTATGAATGGCACGTGCTCTTTGGCCCTTGTATGTTTCCTATGTTGTGATTGATATGCTTGCTTATCATGTTATGATGCATTGTTACTATTAGATGTGTCATATATATCATGTTGACACATTTTGTCATTAATGAATGTGATATGTTATGAAAGTATAGTACAATATCGTATACTACCTTATGTAATGATATAAATGGATTATGTTATGTATGAAATGAACGAAGATACATATTGCATTATAGACTCATGCCATGATTTTAAACGATTGAGACCTCATGCATATTGTATGTTCATTTGCATCGGGATACTTCCCTGTTATGATTAGTATGGATGCGTACATTACGACGATACGATACAATATTATGTACACCATGATACTATGTGCGCTCCCTTCCCTCCATAGTATATAAGAAGCATGGGTGTACACTAGTCGAAGGTCAAGTCCAGGGGTACGTATACAAGCTCGTTTGGGGGTCCACGTGCACACACGTGGGCCGTGTGCAAAGAAAAACTACACATTCAATAGTATCCAGACTGGAATGTTATAAAATGATACGATATGAAGGAAAATGTTAGAGGGGTAGTTAGTTATACATGATAATGAAAGAAAAATGTTGGGACCTCATGCATCATTTTATGTTCATGCATTGGGGGATACTTTTTTTGTCTTTTACTATTGTATAGACGTGTACACTACAAGGCAAAGAAATGATAATGTTGCGACGGTCGCTATTTCTAAACAGGTATCTGATTGCTACCAAAAAATGCTAACCCGACAAGAAGCGGCCCAGGAGGTGTGCAAACTGATTGGTGGGTCCATATTCACATGTGTGGATCATGTGTAGAATACTAAATATACATCGAGTTAACCTGTTTAAGATAGACAAATATGATAGGTCTCACTTATGATTGTATGTGTTTGCATTTAACCCCAATAGTGGGGTCACTTATTATTTCTTAAAATACTGTCACGTGTTATTTCTATTTTAGGTAAAGGTGAGGACGGCTGACAACGACATCGCAATTCGAAATGACAGCACATACATAGGATAGTTGCATTTATTTTCTTAGATTTAGGTTAAGATAAGATATTTTTAATTTTAATGTTTACCTACTAATAATGTTAAAAAAAAATATATTACTAAAATGATACATAAAGCAAAATTAGTTAATTAATTAATTAAAAAAAAGAAGGAAAAAAAAATCCGTCTCCATCTGCTTGTGATATCTCAACCAATCTTCTCAAACCAGACCTGTAGTTCCTGAAAAAAACAAAAATATCTGTGAGTAGCATTAAAAAGTACGTCAAATCAATAGCATTTTTACGAAAAAAGAGCCGATGAAAATAGCATTTTTATTTAGTCTTTTGTTGTGTCGTTTTTTTAAGGTATTTTCAAAACACGTAATTCCAATACTATATTTTAAGATGAAAATGGCCTCTTATCAAAGTTTAAATGAAGTATTTCCGCATTTAATGTTCATGATAAGTATGTAGTGGCAACCTTAAATCAAGTAGAAAATTTCGAGTCATTACACCATATTAAATGTTAATTTTCATTTATGCATTAATTGTCTCCCACTCAACGGAGGTAATTAATAATATGCTCTCAATATTTTAGATTTCTCTAGATAGTATCCCTCTAACTTTCTGTTGTAAAAAGTTGAATACAAATTAATCTAATTTAAAAAGAATGTGTGACTGACTCAATTCAATTTGATACTTCGATACTAAAAAGGTTTGGAATCAAATTGATTTTGAATTTATTTAAACACTCTTAAAATCATACATGTGTTTATGAAGCTATATGAGAGGAAAATTATAAAATAAAGAAAATAAAGTATGAAGGGGACAATCACCTACTACAGCATAACTGTCAAAATCCATATCAGAGAGAGTTACCAAAATAAAAGTTTTACTTTCTTTAAAGAAAAAAAAGTGAGAGAAGAGGACCAGTAAAAACACAAGTTGGTAAAAGTAAAAAGAAAAAAAAAAAAAAAAAAGGATAGAGATAAAAGAAAAAGGGTAAAAGAGTACGACACTGTATAACCAAGGAAAGGACCACTGATCTAGAGGATCCAATTATTTGAGTTCTTAAAGTTGATATATATATATATATATGTATATATGTGTATATATATGTATAAATGTTTATATGTATGTGTATATGTATATATGTATGTATCTACATATGTATATATGTATATATATATGTGTATATATGTATGTATATATGTATGTTGTATATATGTATATATATGTATGTATCAGGTCAAATTTTACTTAATGATATATAGAATTGGATTGGATTAAAAAAAAAAATTTAGATCGAACCAAGATTTTAGGTGGGTTAAGTTAGTAACTTGAATAATCCGAATAGAGGTCGCGGTTCAATCCAATTCATTATTTTTGGGTTAGATTGTAACTCTATTTTTGTGATCACACGGAACCGAATTAAGTTCTCAATTTTTTTAAAATTCAACCCAACCCAAATCAAAAAAAAAAAAATCTAACTTTCATAGTTTGAATTGGATAATCAAAGTTGGTCAGAGTAACGAATCATATGAACTCCCATACAATTCGTACAGAGAAACAATTCCAAAGTTAAACTAACTATGGTATCAATGTAGATCAATCCTATAAAGAAAACTACTACTAGATTTTAGTTGGCCATCCTCCGATAGAACTAGATTTATCCTACTATAGTCACTCGTAAAAACATATGAATCTCATGAATTTAGGAATAAACATAGATCAGATTGAATTTAGTCTAAACTCGTAAAAAAAAAAAATTGCATTAATAGTTATGGAAAATGATAGCATAAGTAAACAAAGTAATAATTATAAACGGAGTTTAAGAGTATGGTTTGACTTCGAACAAAAAAGTGTGTTGAGATAAAGATGATATCATTAATGATGACTGCCATCTTTATGTAGCTTCCATAAATATTGGCCCTTTAAGGGAGGAGAGAGAGAAAGAGAGAGATGGTAAGTTTCACATGTATATCATTTTTCCTATATTCATTGCATTGCCAAACTTGCATTTCAAGTTGGTCTAGGATACGGTCCACTTCTTTCTTTTTAATTTTTAAGAGTGAACACTATTTTTGTAATGTCCCATATTGGTTGAGGAGAACAAAATACTCTTTATAAAAGTGTGGAAACTTTCCCTAGCATATGCGTTTTAAAGTCTCGAGGGGAAGCTCGAAAGGGAAAGCCCAAAGAGGACAATATTTGCTAGTAGTGCATCTGGGTCGTTACAAATGATATCAGAGCCAGATACTAAACGATGTGTCAACCTTCTCGCAGTTCCTCGAAAAGGGTAGACACGAGGTTGTGTGCCAGTAAGGATGCTGGGCTCTAAAGGGAGGTGGATTTGGTGACGGTTTCACATCGATTGGAGAAAGAAACGAGTGTCAGTAGCAGTGAGGACGCTGGGACCCGAAGGGGGTGGATTGTGATGTCTCACATTGGTTGCGGAGGAGAATAAAACACCCTTTATAAAGGTGTGTGGAAACCTCAGCATATTCTGTCTTTATTCACATGTATTGTATCGCCTCTCTTCCTCATAGCTATATTGCAAAATTTGCAGATCATAGATCATACAGGTACAAAACATTGGAAAGGGGGGACCGAAAGAAATATACCATCACTCTCCCTCATGACCATATCGCCAAATTTTCTATATTTCTTTTCTCGTGAACATACATAGACATGAAGTTCCATCAATTAAAAATGTACGTACAGCTTCACGACTTCAACAAACATCACGCTAGATCTATTGACACAACTTTTCGTTCTCTTTATATCAATTATCATCAAATAAACATTAATGAAACGAACCCCATTTATTCATAATAATAATAATAATAATTTGTGATGAAAATGATGGATAAATAATGAAGAAACTTGTTTGGTAACCACTATGCAAGATTGGTCGTAGAAGTGTTGGTGGGCACATTGAAGTTGATATTATGAATCAATTGACATGGAATCATGACCAGTGCTATAAATGCCACCCCATTGTGCTTTGCTTTCGATAGCCGACCAAGAACCTTCGCATCAATGGGTCAGGTTTCATTTTAGAGATCCTTAAATTTTAAGAATTAAAACTTTGAATTTTCATATTTGAGAATCAATTTAGACTATTAATTAGAATTGTGTTTTAAAATCATTAACGTGTAGTTTACAGTCTTATAGAAATTAACATAAATTAGAATATAAAAATGTTGGCATCAAATAAACATATCAAACAATCGGATGATCGGACAAAAAGTTGAGTCATGTGATCGATTTGTTGGATGAAAGTCCCACACCAGCTAATTTAGAGAATGATCATGAGTTTATAATCAATGAAGACTCTCTCCATTGGTATGACGCCTTTTGTGGAAGTTCAAACCAAAGCCACAAGAGCTTATGAACAATATCGTACTGCTGTGGAGAGAGAAATGACACTTTAAGCTAAACAACCATAAATTAACATATGATTTAAAAAGATATAAATTTATTATTAAATTAGCACAATAAATGATTGTTCCGTCTTTTATAGGCCTTATAAAGTACAAATAATGAGTATTAAATCTCATATAGATCTCGATCCTATTTTTCTTCACTTCATTTTTACCATAAAGTTATAGGAAACGGTATTTTAACGTTTCACAATCAGTTCCCACAATCTCTACCTTGACTTTCCGTAGATTTTCTCTCATTTTGATTTAGAAACCTCCTGTGAGCAAATAAGAGAGTCTTCGTTCATTTAACAAGAAAGATCTATACGGTTGATACGAAACCAAAAATATTTAAATCTGAAATAAAAAGGGATGAAAATGTAATAATTGAATTGACATTGATAGTTGAGTTTGAGCATTGGGATAGCAATCAAGGATCATATCATACACGGCGAAGAGTGCGACCTTCGCTCTTGCGGTCCGTTGGATGAAAGTAAAGCGCCCCGCCAAAATCCCTCCAACGAATCGCATCAATGGCCACCAATCTTCCTTCCAACGACTCTTCACCTCGATCACAGCCGACATTTTGCCAACCCCCACCCCCCCATCTCTCTCTTTCTCACTCTCCTTTTTATTTTCACTTTCCCCTTCGCTCATCACCCTTCTCTCTACTTTCACTATCTATTCTTCTCTGCTCCGTGTCCATTTGAAGGCTTTTTGTGCGTGTGTCGGTCTAGCAGAGCCATTCTTCCGGTTTTGGGACTTGCCCACATTGGAATGTGGTGAACAAACCTGAAATTGCTTCTTCTTCACATGCAGTTTTGTTTTCTGAATCTGGGTTTTGTGGTGATTCTGTGTTTTTTTTTTCCTTTTCTTGTAATGGGTTTCGTGATTCTGCTGGATTTTTCACCTGGGTTTCTGTTTTGAGGTATATTTCCTCCTTTTCTCTTCCTTTTCGAGTTTGAATAGACTCAACTCTTGCAGGTTCTCCATCCTTTTGTTTCTGCTGGAATGTGAAATTTGTTTGACTTGTTTGAATACCCATTGAGGTGTTCTTCAGCTTTGAAACTTTTTATGGGATGGGGGGTGGTTTCTCTTGTTTCTTGTGGAAAAGGGTCATGTGGGTTTTGTCTGTTTTTGTACATTATCACTTGCTGATGGATACAGCTGAAGGTTTTGTTATGAACTTCATGGTATTTAATGATCATTGTTTCATTGGTGGCTGCAGATTTCTCTTTTGGGGGTTGAAGAAACGTAGTGGATAAAGTGATGGACCAGAAGAGCTGGCTTTGGAGGAAGAAATCATCAGAGAAGATCATCGTTTCAAGTGATAAAGTAAACCTCTCTGTGAATAAGAATGAAGAAGAGGTAATGTAATCTTCTTGCTTAGTTTCTTACTGGGATTTCATCAATTCTCTGCAAATTCTCTTAATAATATCAGATCTCTGAAGAATCCTATTATATGATTTGCTCTGCTCAACCACAGCTTCTGATATTGATATGTTGCTTCTTTTATGATATGCTTTCATCAATGGAAGTAATATTGTCTTATTTGTTTAATATCCTTTTGCAGACACTTCTTATAGACAAAGCACGGTTAGAGAAAGATCTTGAGATTGCAAATGATAAGCTTTCTGTAGCTCTCTCTGATTGTAAGACAAAAGATGAACTTGTGAAGAAACTTACAAACATGGAACAAGAAGCCATTGCCAGTAATTCTCTGTTCTTTCTTTAAGCTTTTATTTGCATGGTGTATAAGTATAACTTTCTTGAATGCTTCAACATAGGATGGGAAAAGGCAAAATCTGAAGTAGCAATCTTAAAGCAAGATCTCAATGATGCTGTACAGAAGAGGCTTGCTGGTGAAGAGAGATTGATTCATTTAGATGCAGCTTTAAAGGAATGTATGCAGCAGCTCCGGTTTGTTCGAGAGGAGCAGGAACAGAGGATTCATGATGCTGTCTCAAAGACGTCGAATGAGTTTGAAAAAACCCGAAAGATTTTGGAGGAGAAGTTAGCTGATACTTGTAAAAGGCTTTCGAAATTGGGTGGGGAGAATGCTCACCTTAGCAAGGCTTTGTTGGTGAAGGACAAGATGATTGAAGATCTAAATAGAGAGTTGATCGGTGTGGAAACGGATCTTAATGCTTTAGTATCGAGATTAGAATCCACGGAGAAAGAAAAAGGTTCTCTAAAGTATGAAGTTAGAGTTCTTGAAAAGGAGGTCGAGATTCGGAATGAGGAGCGAGAGTTTCATAGACGAACTGCTGATGCATCGCATAAGCAACATTTGGAGGGTGTGAAAAAGATTGCAAAGCTAGAATCTGAGTGTCAAAGGCTGCGTCTTCTCGTTCGGAAGAGGTTGCCAGGTCCTGCGGCCTTGGTAAAGATGAAAAATGAAGTTGAAATGCTAGGAAGGGATTCGTTTGAGATCAGAAGACGGCAATCGAATCCAACAAGTTCTTTGGACTCTTCACTAGAGAGCTCTCCAGAGACTCGTAACGAACGTCTTAATGTTGCAACTTGTAGAGTGTCAGCTTTGGAAGAAGAGAACTGTGCCCTCAAGGAAACTCTCAACAAAAAGAATAACGAACTTCAAGTTATAAAAATCATGCAAGCTCGCACATCTTCGTTACAAGTTGCATCACCCCATGAATTATCGAATGGTCAAAAAGTTATGGAATCAGGAAAAAGCGGTCTAACATTGTCTGAGCTTCCAGTTGCCTCGATGTCTGATGCGGGGAGCGAGGATAGGGGTAGCTCTGCTGAATCGTGGGCTTCTCCATTGATTTCGGAATTCGAGCACTTCAAAAATGGAAAGCTAAAAGGATCGCCAACAACGTGCAAAATAGTTGGATCTTCTGATTTGGAACTGATGGATGACTTTGTTGAAATGGAGAAATTGGCTATTGTCTCTGTTGAAAAATCTGCTGCAAATTCAAATATTCTTTCAAATGAAGTTAATGGAAAACTGAAGTCCGTGGAAACCGAGCTAAATAGATGTCACCCTGAAGCGATGTCGAAGGAGACAGTCCTACGGCCTAATAGTAGTAATCCAGGCTCCTGTTTACCATACCCAGATGTTATATCTGGAGATATATCAATGGGTAAAGTTCCTGATTGGCTTCAAAATATATCGAAAATGGTCCTTGACCAAAGTAGCTTCTCGAAAAGAGACCCCGAACAAATACTGGAGGATATTCGAGCAGCGATGATACACCGGAGTCCTGAAAAACTTATTGGTACAGAACTGTTTGCAAATCGTTGTGATGAACCTAATGTCCCTTGTAATAATGGCAGCATGTTTCCGAAGCCTTCGGGGATAGATTCAGTGATTGATGCGAATGAGGTTGACATCACTCATCAGGTCGATATACGTGGTTCAGTGTCAAGACTGATTGAGCTCGTTGAAGGGATTAGCGTGTCATCTTTGGATGATGATAAATCTTCCTACAAAAAGGATGGTAGTTTCTATTCAGAAGAAACACCTACAGGCTATATGGTACGAGTTTTCCAATGGAAGATGTCTGAACTTAACACTATTTTGAAGCAGTTTATGCATAATTGTTATGACCTGTTGAATGGAAAGGCAAGCATTGAAAACTTTCTACAAGACCTAAATTCTACCTTGGATTGGATCATGAACCACTGTTTTTCACTTCAAGACGTTTCGAGCATGAGAGAATCCATAAAGAAGCATTTCGATTGGGATGAATCACGTAGCGACTGTGATCTGGAAACAGGGACGATGGTGCACGTTTCAGAAGTTGATAAATCACGTGTTCTAAGAGAACAGTTTCCATGCTTGGAAAAGGATAGCATTTCAAAGAACCACGATGTGCCAACAGGAGAGCTGCAATCTACCTTAACAGAAGAACCTAGAAAATTGAAAGAAGAGGTTACAAGCGTAGAATCTGCGAAGAACGATCTCGAAGCAAAGTTTCAGTCTACGAACGGTGCAAGAGAAACACGAACAAATCAACTTCAAGAATCAGAAAAGAAGATTGTCAACTTGGAGAAGGAATTAGAAACTCTTAGAGAATTAAAGGGAACAATTGAAGGTCAAATTGTCAATCAGCAAGTGGTGAATCATGATCTCGATGCACAGCTAACGGCAGCGAAAAACGAACTAAATGAGACTCGCAGAAAGTTTACAGCTCTTGAAGTTGAATTGGACAATAAAAACAATTGCTTTGAAGAATTAGAAGCCACATGCCTTGAACTGCAACTTCAGCTGGAAAGGTTCTGAATTCTCTATGATTTACTTAACTAAATACATTAGTTTTAAGATTATTTGATTCTATTACCGAACTTCATTAGTGATCATAAAATTTCTTTATTCAAATATGGTATGTTTTTTCTTCAGCACAAGGAAACAAAACCCGAGCATGGATCTCGTTCAGGAAGATAAGCAACTACGCACGGTAAGTTCATTTCAATTTATAAGCGTCTTCATTACTGGACACTGATTATGCTCTTGAGATGTATAGTTTGGATGAAGATTAGATATCTGGCTGTTCCTTAGTTGTTTTATCTCTCCTAGTTCAAAGATGTAGAAATTCTGATTAGTTGAAGAGACTTATGAACTTACGAAACTTTTAAGTTTTGTGAGATCCCACGTTAGTTGTGGAGGAGAACGAAGCATTCTTTATAAGGGTGTGGAAATCTCTCCCTAGCAAACGCGTTTTAAAAACCTTAAGGGAAAGCCCGAAAAGGAAAGCCCAAAAAGGACAATATATATTGCAGTAGGCTTGGACTGTTACAAATGGTATAGAGCCAAACACCGAGCGATCTGCCATCGAAGAGGTTGAGCCCCGAAGAAGGGTGGACATGAGGCGGTGTGCCAGCAAGGATGCTGGTCCCGAAGGGGGTGGATTGGGGAGTCCGACATCGATAGGAGAAGGGAACGAGTATCAGTGAGGACATTGGGGGTGAATTGTGAGATCCCACGTCGGTTGGGGAGGAGAACAAAACATTTTTTATAAGGGTGTGGAAACCTCTCCCTAGCAGACGCGTTTTAAAAACTTTGAGGGGAAACCCGAAGGAAAAAACACAAATAGAATAATATATGCTAGCGGTGGACTTGAGCTGTTACAAAGCAACCATAAAAGTATATTCTACTACAGTCTCATGTTCCAATGGTTTGATGGGTTATATTGTTTTCATTTGTAATGTATTCCACAAACTTGCAGGAATGGGAGATAACAACTGCTTCTGAAAGATTAGCCGAGTGCCAAGAGACGATTCTAAACCTCGGAAAGCAGTTGAAGGCTCTGGCTACTCCCAAGGAAGCTGCACTTTTAGACAAGGTCATTCTTAATCCAAACGACGAAACGCAAACGTTGAGCGTCTCCACCACCATAACCACCCCCACCCCTACAACAGACACAGCCTCGACCCCAACTGTCTCTAATATCAAGACGACAAATAACCGATTTTCTCTGCTAGATCAAATGCTAGCCGAGGATGATGCCTTCCCTAAAGATCATGAAATGCCGAAGCCTGTGGAAGTCGATGCCAATCACACTTCAACGTCAGACCCTGATAAGGCAATCGATCCACAGAAAGCAGTCCTCATATGGAATGGACACAAAAATGGAGTCGACAAAGATACAGTTGGGAATTTGGCTATCGTGCCGAGTCGAAAGCAGGGAGATGGGGATGGGGGGCTGTGGAGAAAACTCTTATGGAGAAAGAAGAAAGGCAGGAGCCATAAAAAGGCCTTTCTATTCGGCGGATGAAGTGCATAACAAGTTAACGACAAGATTGGCAGCTAAAGTTTACTCTTCTTTGACTTCTGGTTTTTGTTTTGTTTGGTTTGGTTTGTTGCTGCACAAATAGGAAATATAGATAATAAGGGATTGGATGCTTCCTAATTTTGCAGGTTTTGTAAATCCATGCCTAAACATGAACATATAACCTTACCAATGAATGTTGTTGTGCTGAGTTGCTGTCATGTGACATGGATGGTGTACTATACTATACATTGCCCGACCTCATATCTTTGTGTTGTTTTATCGTATACGTCTACGTTTTCATGTCTATTTATGATCTAGTGAAGTTTAAACTTCGACGATATTAGATATTGTGAGAGGATAGATATTGTAAGTTGTAGCATTCTCTAATATCGAATGGGAATAAAACAAGAAACTTGTTAAAACTTTCCGTGAAGTAAGCTAGAGTGATTGTAATCGATCTCATCACGGCATTGATAACTCAAGTAGCATTGATGTCGAATGTGTTGAAGAATATGACATTCAACGATGGTGCTAGTAAGTTAGTGTTGTAGTGAACTTAATCAATAGAATATATAGGGTGTGAATCAATAGAATGTATAGGGTGTGAAGATGACAGACATATTTGATTGTTGGCCTGTAGAACCAACATAACTATCATTATAATCAACAAAATGTTTACCTTTCATTATCAATATCACCGGAGACATTAACAAATGAGTATATGACAAAGAACGATGCATTAAATCAAAGCTAAACTTTATCGATGTGCCTATTATACTTGGAAGATTGTTAGCAATGGGACAAACCGATAAGTGGGAAGTTGACAATGCATGTGAATGATGAACAAGTTGATGAACAAGTTGAGGTTAATGTGTTCAATGTTGTGAGAACTAGGAAATAGAGGAATGCAATGCACTTTATGATATTGTTTTACTTTAAATTTGAATAATATGAAATGTGTTGCATATAGTTTTTAACAGTGAAATTTCGAAGTTGAATGAATATATTTTTTTTAATTGAATTTAAATAGTGTAAATGAGTGACTAAAATTAAAATGTAATGTGGAGTAAAATTGATTAAAAAAGTGACCCAATAAAATAGTTTCTTAACTTATTATTATTATTAATAAGTTGAACTAGAGTTGTATATGGGTCATGTTTTAAAATTTTGGGTCGGTTGGATTGGTGACCCGAGCAACCCAAATAGACTTCACAAATTCTATTTATCCTGGATACATATCACTTCGAATCTCATGAAGTTCAAATATCAAATATTTACAAGTTACAAACATGATGTATTTTTTATATTTTGGTTGAGTGAGACTATAACCCTATCCTAATAAATAACACAATAAATAACAAATGTCATCTCGCAAACCAAACCAGATTTTCTATTTTCTAAAAATTCAACCCAACTCAATGTGGAGAGAAAAAAAAAAAAAATCCAACCCAACTTTTATAGTTTGGATTAAATAGTCTAAATTGGTTATCAACACCTAAATAACTTATAATTTAGAAATGACAAACCTCAAATAGTTTTTTGAATTATATTTGCATTTTCAAATTTAATTAAAGAAATTAACATGAAATACGTACATTAATTAGGCATTAATTAATTTTAGAGTTATTAAACCATTAATTAGGCATTAATCATTAACAAGTATAACACTTAAATGACTACTAATTAATTTTATAGTTATTAAACCATTAATTAGGTATTAACCATTAACAAGTATACCAGTTAATGACTACTTTAAAGTCAATAGGGTTCAAATTTTGATGTCCCTACTAAATGACTATTTTATAAGTGAGATTTTATAAATAACTGAAGTAAAGTAGTGAGGAGGAAACCAGTTAGCCCAAGTGGTTTGTAATTTGTATGCCACAATTAGAAGAGAGTAGAAGCCACATAGCCCAACCAAGCCAAACCATGTGAGTGAACTGTAGCTAGCAACCCAATTTAAGTCTTGAGTACTTGTTAATCCAACCCAGGCTAATCTCTCAAGCACCCAAAATATGTCTAAGAGGCTCTATACGGCACAGGCTTATACCATTAGCTCCAGACTAACCAGAAGCGAATCACCGCTTCGCACCTACCCATCCATCATATTTCGTTAGCTTTAAGGCATCACAAGTATCTTACATGAGTAACTTAGAACACTGGTAAGCACTCTGAGTCTACATAGTCCAATCAACCATTCGATAAGAGCCATGCAACAGCTGTAAAATAATATCTTCAAGCAATGGATGATCGACTATGAGCATGTAAATCAACTATCAGAGACTATCCTTAATTAAAGGGTGTTTATATCGAAATGATTGGTAGCTATGCTAGTAAACGCTCTATTCGGTTGTCATATACACAATACTAGGCATCATTTTGCTATACATACAAACAACTACCCACTTGTTTACCTTATTGATAAAATGAATCAGGTAAAGGAAAAGGAAAAACAAAACTAATCACATTGGAAACAAAAATGTTCAAACACATTTCTCTGACATTTCTTATATGCTTTAGAAAAAACCATTATAATTTATCAAGAGAAACTTTGAGTATTCCTTGTCCCTCAGTCTACCGATTCTTGTAGGGAAAGGATTGTCTCATCCATAGGGGAGAGAAAAAGAATGATGTTTACACAATGAAGAAATACAGATATAATTATATAGCCAGAAGGAAGAGGACAATGAAAATGAAGAGTGTAGAGAAGAAAAATGCCTCTGTTTATATTCAGTCTCTGAAAAGTACGAATCTCGCAACCTCCTGAAGGCCAGCCTCTTCATAACATTGAGCAATACGCTCCACAGACATGTCCCAAGTCCCATCAACCGAAGCTAAATCCAACAAAAAGGCAGCTTGATCCAAGGCAACCTGCAGTGCACAAGCCAGTAACAAAATTTGTAGAAGTAATTTTTTAGGCTACTAAATGATATTTCTTGGTTTAAAATTGATCTTCAGTCTAGATTTTTCGTTTAGTTTTAATGTTTCAACAGTAGTATTGTCAACATATTGGAAGGAGTTTAAACTTAAAAATGATAATAGATTATTAATATGAAAGACATAGACACAGATTACCCACTTGTTTAGTTTAGACCCGGTCAATTTCTGAAAATTGTACTTGTTTTCTCATCATTTTTCTATGATAGGTTTCATCTTTCCTAAGAAAACTTTTGAATTCTTAACCAAATTTCAAAAACAAAAACTATTATTTGAACATTACTATTTTTAGTTTTCAAAACTTGGGTTAGTTTTTTAAAACACAGGTGAGAAGTAGATAACAAAACAAAGAAATCCACAGGTGGATGTAATATTTATAGCTTAATTAGCAAAAACAAAAAATCAAATGGTTATCAAATGGACACTCAACACACATGAAAATGTTCATATGCAAAGGGTAGTTTTGACAAAATAACCTGTTCTAATTCATGTTTGTCTGCTTGATAATTTTAAAGTAATCCATAAAGAACAGTGAAAAACCTGGGCAGGAGCCTTTCCCTTTTTGAGGTCTTCTAGCTTTCCTTCTTCTGTGACTTTCTCTTTCAAATACTCAATTTGTTCATCTTCCCATTGAGCGATATTAGCAACTTCCTGAATATGAGCCAAAACCAACTCAAGGATCAACTTTTTAAAAGTATTCTTTGCTTTATCTTTCCCCACCTCTCCCAAGGCAAGCGGCTTAAAACAGAGAGCTATTAAGAAAAAGGCAAAAGAGATCAACCAGAAAGTCAATACCTCATACTTACAGCCTAGGGTCCACCATGGTGATTTTAACGCTCCCCTCGCAGCATCCTTTGCTTCTGTTTTACGCCCCACCCTGAAGCATGAAGAAAGCACAGATTCTTTAGGTACATTCTCAGCCAAAGCATTTTTGGAGTGATGAAAAAAATTCCCCACATACTTCAGCAAAACCTCTGCATTAAATACATATGGCCGTGCAAATCCCGGGAAGTGCTCCTTTTTAGTATAGAATTCTCCCGTCACCAAAGCTGAAACCTACACAAGCAGGTAAAGATATTCAAGTGCGTAAATGGAGTCAAAGCTTCTTTCACTCACTGCTTTCAGTATTTCATAAAGGACAGCCTTACAAGGTCGCCTTCTTCAAAATGGCGCAATATTTTACGTTCTATGATATCTGGAAATATCCCAACCTGAGATTGAAAGATTGTCAGACCTGGCACTGCAAGATACATCATTGCAGATGATTTAAACCTTTTTTTTTTATTGTGTTCACCCAAAATGTGCTTAAGAAGTATAACGTGTGTGATGTGAGACTTAGAAACAGGAAAAAGAAAAGAAAAGAGGAAAATTTCTAATTGAAGGCTATAATGCCAGCACAAAATGCATTATGCAAAAATGTTACTTCTTCAGCAACAAGATAGCAGTACAGAAGATAAAATATATTACTTAAATACACTTTAAAGATACCTGTTTATGCATAAAAATATTTTTTACATAAAAAATTCTCTTTTATTTTCAAGACGCATGGAGAAGAAGATTCTGAAGTCTAAAGACATCAGAAAACTGAAAATTCTGTTTCTTTAGAGAGACCCCAAAAAGGTGATGATCAAGGCAAGCGGCTTTGTCAAGGAGCACAACCAACTTGCCTGTCACAACAAGGAAACACCTCGCCACATTTAAGAAAACACTTGTATACAAAATTTTACGTTGATGGGGACAATCAAGAGAAGCACCATGAGAAATTGTAGAATACCTTTTTCAGCAAATACCCATCAATGTTTTTGATCTGAGATTCAGCTAAATCGCCCCTTTCATAAAGTTTCTGCCCAGCATCAGCTGCTGCAAGAAATAGCTCATCATTTTGCTCTCCACTTCCTTTGGCATCTTCTTCCACTAGAAGTCTGTGAATAAATTGATCCACCTGCACAACAAAGAACTGAATTCTGTATCAGAGTGTCTAAGGAAATAGTTTTAGAACATTAAAAAATCGGAAACAACTGCAAAATAGATGCTTCACTTACGTTCTTGGCAAGTAGCCACACTCCATTCCTATTGACGTCTACTACTGGCATTTCCATCCTGAGGATAGAAGTTTATTAAGATGGAGGATGAAGCACCCATAAGAAAATGTAAAAAGTTTATTCTTATTACCCAGCGGGTGCTGTTGGCCAGCGCAGCAATGCAGTTATAGTACCTTGGAGCAAGAACAAAGAATAGATTGAGATATCATACACCTATAAAGCAAACCAATTTGAATGAAAAATTCTAACATAATACCTGAGCTGTTTTTTGCCAGTGGAATGGCAAGAGGAATAATTCCTTGCTTGGCTCCAGGAGAAATTATGGATTCACCTGCTTAAAACCAACAATTTACAGGAGATTCCCGTGTAGATAAGAATATGTCTGCAGGTTCAAAAAATGTGGCAATTCAGGCCTATAATTGGTTGAATAATTCTATAGTTATTTTTAGTATTTACTAGTATAAGAAAAGCCAATGCAACATTTTATAGAGCAGAGGAAAATGCAAAGAAGCTGATAGAACCATTGGGGATGCAGATAGGCATGACATGACAGCATATAATTTTCAGAAAATAGAACATGGAATGAAGTTCAAGGAGGAAAAATAAAGGAACAAACAAGCCCAATATATTGCAGAAACGCATACATAACGATAGATTAAGCGTACAATAATAAAAACTTATGCCACAGAGGAAAATTGAAGCAAGAACTCAGGTTATTAATCGTTTTATAAAAATGTTGAGATAGAAGCAATTAGGTCTCCGGATTGCCAATAGAATCGAAATCTATTCACGAGGACATTATTGTTTCAATTCTAATTAGAGTGTCAAGCTTCACACTCCTAATAAAATTTGTAAACAACTCTAAAGGACGAAGAATTCAGTGCCTGGTCAAAATTGATGGATTCAATCGGGCAAGCTCTAAAGTATTAGCGATTAATTGGTATAAGATTCATGATAGGAATGATTTGAAGCGCTTGACCAACGACATACCTCTAGTCTTCAGCATTTTCAACAAATTAGACAAATGCTGAGGAGGCTCAGTTGCCGCAACATCCTTGATGAATGATACATGGTCTGCAATACGGCGATGGTTCAAAAAGGCATTAAGATACTGAAAATCTATTAGGGAAATGTGCGAAAAATGAGCTCGTGGTGAACTTACCGGGAGTCGAAGAAGATGAAGAGCAGCGTATAGTGACTCCACGGCGGCCGAGGAGCAGTGAGGGTAGAACGGCGGCGCGTGGACTTCCACAGACCACTCCACCACCAATTTTCATCTTGCTTTTTCGAACTTTTCGATTTACAATCGCTTAACGCAGCAATACATGGGCCTCATTGATAACGGCTTTTATCTCATCTTTTCTGTGAACAAAATATGAAATGAAAATTGAGGCGCTCCGATAAAGTTCCTGTTTTTTATTTTCCTAATTTCTTTTTTTCTTTTTTTCTTTTTCTAACCGATATAACTTACAAATGAAATAAATAAATTGAACAAAAAAAAAATTAATTAATTAAGTTTAAAAAGGGCAGTTAAATGTAAAAGTCCCATTTTTTTTTTCTTTTGTTAAATAAACAAGATTGACCTATGCCTGGTGTAACCCTAAGCATACTCCCGTAAAATGTTAGCTCGTTTCTGTAATTACAAAAGGAGATTGCACCTGTAATGTACTCGTAAAACCTAATTTCTATTAGACTTCTTGAAAACCGTAGTTGACTTGGGTATCAGAATGTATGTGGTCAAGTGTCATGGTCATGCTTATCTAAGATGTGTTGCTTGTAGTCGCGCGTTTGGATATTTTGGTCATACTTATCTAGCACGTGTTGTCCATGACCGCATGCCCGTCCCAAACCCCTTCTACTTGCTTTCATGTTAGATAAGTCTTTAGTATTATTGTTGTGTTAATAGGTGGTCTATGACTAGTAACCAAAATCATGTCTACACCTACCAAGGTTAAAATGTCCCAAAGTATATACTATAGGGAGATTGACTAGTTGTTACTTCTTCCTACTCGGGTTATATACTATCAAAACTGTTGTTATTGCTTATTTGTTTTTAGCCTGTAACATTACTTTCTTTAAAATTGTTTTTAACATATTTTATCACCCATGTTTTCTAAATCATTTCTCTCAAACATGACTTGAGGTTCGAGCATATATGGCTATTTGTTCGCTTAGCCTAAATTTTTCACGATTGACTTGTTTGTCGGGTTAGAACAAATGTCGCACAATCGTTATCCCGTTGCCATAATAATGCAATTATAAAACCGAGTACTATGCCATATATTGTCCTCTTATATTGTTATCCTCTTTGAGCTTTCCCTTTCGGGCTGCCCCTCAAAGTTTTAAAACCGTATGAAGGTTTCCACACCCTTATAAAGGGTGTTTTGTTTTCTTCCCCATCAATGTGAGACATCGCAATCCACCCCTTTCGGGGTCTAGCGTCCACACACTCACTCGTTTTTTTCTCTAATCGATGTGGAACCCCCACCAAATCCACCCCCCTTTGGGGCCAGCGTACTTATTGGCACACTGCTTCATGTCTACCCCCTTCAAGGAACAACAAGAAGGCTAACACATCGTCTAATGTCTGGCTCTGATACCAGATCCACCGCTAGCAGATATTGTCCTCTTTGAGCTATCTTTTTCCGGCTTCCCCTCAAGGCTTTAAAACCCATATGCTAGAAGGTTTCCACACCCTTAGAAAGGGTGTTTTGTTCTCCTCCCCCAACCAACGCGTGGGGCATCACAGTATCGTCCATCATTTTCATTTTTAGACCTTAAACTAAAAAAAATCCCTTTAATCCATTTTTAATCAAACAAACTCGAAAATAGAGTTACAACCAACACTATAAAATTTTTAAAATTATTATAAAAATTGAGGATAACGTTAGTAATTTAAAAAAAAAAAAAAAAAAAGCCAATAGAAGCCCAAAACAACCTCAAGTTTTGAAATTTTTAGTGTGTAATACTTGCAGCTATTTTCAGGCAATGAACAGACCTCTAAGCCTTCCGTCTTTCTCTGACTCGGTCTTCACGCTCCTGAATACGCCACATCATCTCACCACTAACCAAAAACCAACCCAAATCACACACTTTCTCTCTCCTCTTCCCATTTCCCCCTTCCTCCTTTTCTCTCTCCTTTTCCGGCAGCCACCGGATTAATAAAAACAAAAAAAACAAAAAAAAGATCGTCCGTCTGCAGTCTGCACGGTGCCACTTCTTCCCCATTCTCCGGCCGACGGCTTCTCCGACCACCACTGTCACCCTCCTCTCTTCCTAAACTTGATTTGTCTGATCCGAACAACAACCGGTAACGTTAATGCCTCATTTCTTCTTTTCTTTTCTTTTTTTCTTTTAACATTCTCTCCATTTTGTTTAATTAATAGATCTTGCCATTGTTGCTTTGATTATAGTTTTCAAATTTTCTGTTTTGGGATTAGAAACAAGAACAAAAATCCATATTTGTTTATGTGTGAAAGATTTTTATTAGAAGTAAGAAGGATCTGTTGGTTGATATTTTACTAAATCTCACTCAACTCTCGAAAACATAAAAAAATATTTAAATTTACTAACAAGGTTGGTGATAAGTTGCTACCTGTAAACATAAATTTAAGATGGTAGTAGATAAGTAGAACTTTTAAATAATTAAAAATAATCAGATACCACCCCAAACCAATTAGAGAATAGATGGTTAGGTTGGATTGGATTGTAAACTTTAGTCAAGTTGCTCGAATCACCAAACTAATTCACGTATGTTGATCCAAAATATTTTTTTTCTACCCAGCCTATCCTGTGCATGTTTCTAAATATAATTCTAAAAAAAATACCAAGTTAAAGTATTTTGAGCATCTTAACGGTTGAGTCTTATATCATATTAACATATTCTAAAGATGAATATTAACCTAAATTACTTAAAATATGATGAAGATGCGATAAAAAAAATTATTCAAAGAGAATATGAAGAAGTCTTAAGAATATATGGTCAAATATTATTATAATTTTGTTTGTCTAACCTTTTTAAATAATTTAAAAAAATATAAAATGAGAGGTTTTGAAAACAATTATTAATCTTTCAAAAAAAACCATTATAAAATAATTAGAATAATGAGATCTATTTATTTTTAAGAATTTTTATTTTTTATTATATATATATATATATTATAAATTAATAAATTTTAGGTTGTGTGTTGTAGGGTAGGGTAAGATGGATGGCAGTATTAATGATCTTAAGGTGCCTCTAAATCCACTGGACCTCGATAATGTAAGTCCTCCACCTTATAATTAATATTTTCATTAAATTTTAAATTTTAATCAAATTAAAAAATATATAGATACATTTTTCGAACTGATATTTTAGTTTAAAAGGTTGAAAATTTAAAAATTTTATAAATGAGATAACAAAAAAATAATAATAAAATTCATCAGCTGTAATAAACTTTACCTAATAAATTATAAGCTTAATACAAAATTAATTTAATAAAATTTTTAATCTAAATCTCTAAACCATTTTCACACGTATAATATAAATAAATAAATATTTATAATTCACTGAATTAATAGAAGTATTATTATCGTGATAAGAGTGAAAATAAATTAAGAACAATAACGTTTCCGATCACAAGTATGTCGTCGGAATATCACAGGAAGACAGAGTGGCAGAATTTCTAGAAGCCGGAGGTTTCGCGGCCGAGGAGTTCTCAGAACAAGTCATTGCAATATGTCGTCTAAGAATCAGAAGAATGGTCTGCACGGCCAAAGCCCGATCTCTTCAACATGCCGTACGCATGGTCAACGGCGTCAAACGAGTACTCATCGGTCCCGGAATAGATGAAGCCAAAATCTTCTTCGATCCAAATTTGACCAACGAAGCCGAAATCCTCGCTGCCACCGATGATTCCGGCTTCGAATCCGAGCTCATCTCCGCCGCAGACGAGGCCTACAAAGTTCATATAAAACTCGATCAAGTTGGCCCTGCGGACATGACCGCCATAAGAACCTCTCTCGAGCAAGCTTCTGGAGTGAACTCTGTTGAAATGGATGGGCTAGGGCAGATGGTTTCCATCCACTATGACCCTGACCGGACTGGTCCGAGATCTCTTTTGCAGTGCCTCAAGAGCTACGGAGCGAGTTTGTATGTGCCACCGAAGAGAAGAGATGTGGAGCAGCATCAAGAAGCTTGTACTTATAGGAACTTGTTCTTGTTCAGCTGCTTGTTTTCTGTTCCTGTGGTGGCTTTTGCAATGGTGCTTCCTATGCTTCCTCCTTATGGGGAGTGGCTGAATTTTAGGGTTTACAATATGCTTACTGTTGGAATGGTTCTTAAATGGATCTTCTGCACACCAGTTCAGTTCTTTGCTGGCCGGAGGTAATTTTATCATCAATATCATTGGAACTATCAATATTGTGGTGGTATCAGCTTCTTCCCATTCGCTTCTTCATAGTCTCTGTTTCTCATTTCTGCTAGCCTGTAGTTTCTAACAACTAGGTAACATTTTCTTGTTTCTAGTTTCTCCCAAAGAAATGAGACAGAGAAGAAAAATGGGTTTCCATTAGAAATGGACATTGTTTAAAAGGGTGAACACTGATTACTTCTTAAATTTCATTAAATTATTATTTGGCTATGTTTGGTTTAATTTTAGTCTTAGGGTTTATAAGTTTTAATTCAATCTCTGTTATTTTGTTAAATCTTTCCAATTGTTCATAAAAAGGTTTGCATTGTTCTTAAGTGACATGTTTTTCTTTGCATGTGTGTGGAGAGAGGTGATAAGAGGCAGCGTTGAAACTGTGAAATATTGGATAAATTCAAGAGCATTTTGAATAAGAAAGTGCTGCTTAACACATTTATGGTCTTATTTTTCAATGGAAAAAGGCAGGAATAAGGAATTAAGGATCAGTTACTATTTTCTTTGTCAAGAAAAACAAGAAACAGGAAAAAAGGAGCTGAAAATGAGAATGTTACAGCTTAAGGTTTAGAGTCGTTGTTTTCTTGAAGTTGAAATGTGTTTTAGATAGTTTAATGGTTTTGTGGATAATTTTTAACAGATTTTATGTAGGATCATACCGTGCATTACAACAAAAATCAGCAAATATGGATGTTTTGGTTGCTGTAGGCACCAATGCAGCATACTTTTACTCAGTATACATAGTATTTAAAGCATCCACTTCCAACTCTTTTAGAGGGAAAGATTTCTTTGAGTTTAGCTCCATGTTGATCTCCTTCATTCAACTTGGAAAGTATTTGGAGGTCATGGCCAAAGGGAAATCATCAGATGCTTTAGCAAAGCTTGCTCATCTTGCTCCTCATGCCGCTTGTTTGATGACCTTTGATGATCATGGAAATTTGCTATCAGAGATGGAGATTGATACCCAGTTGATACAGAGGAATGATATCATTAAGATTGTTGCTGGGGCAAAAGTTCCTGTTGATGGAATTGTTATTAGTGGTGAAAGCAATGTGAATGAGAGTACAATTACTGGAGAAGCAAGATCCATTGCGAAAACACCCGGTGATAAGGTACTTTTTTCTTGTCCTTTCGGATATATATAAAAAGATATGATTCGATTCATTTTAATAAGAAAGAAAAACAAATAGGATTGATTATGTATCAAAATTGCATCACTACATCAAAGGAAGGCTTTTTTGTAAATATATTGAGTTTATAGCTTGGTACCCAAAATCAATGATTGTCATTGTGTACATAATTTGTGTTAGGATCTACCAAAGAAATTATCTTTTAAGTTTGCGGGACTGTTAAATTTAGCTCATAAATTTGCACCGTTTGATGCCATGAACAGGTTATTGGCGGGACTGTCAATGAAAATGGATGCTTATTTATTAAGACCACACATGTTGGATCTGATACTACACTTTCTCGAATTGTACAACTAGTGGAATCAGCTCAGCTATCACGAGCACCGGCTCAAAAATTAGCAGACCGGATATCAAAGTTTTTTGTTCCTGTTGTGAGTTTAATAATTTACCCATTTGCTTGGTACAAATTACTGCCTAATAAAACTTAAGAGTCTCTAACCGTGAATAATTTTAAAGTTCTGTTTCCTTCTTTCTTTTTCACATTTAGGTTGTTGTGGCAGCATTTGTGACATGGCTTGGTTGGTTAATTTGTGGGGAAGCTGGTTTGTACCCTAAACATTTTATTCCAAAGGGCATGGATGAGTTTGAACTTGCACTGCAATTTGGCATTTCAGTGCTGGTGATCGCGTGCCCATGTGCCCTTGGTTTAGCAACACCAACTGCTATCATGGTTGCATCAGGGAAGGGTGCTTCTCTTGGTGTCCTCATTAAGGGAGCAAGTGCACTTCAAAATGCATACAAGGTATTCTACGTCTACGCCTACGTCGAAAGTCCATTTGTTAGTAACATAAAATGCTTTAAAGAAAAAGTTAAAAAGCATCTTAAACTACTTTTTTGTGGAGTATTTTTCTTTTAGCTTAAATGCTTTAACAAGAAGTCTTAAAATTACTTTTAAGAATGTAGAACCCTAAGCGTGTTTGAGTGCTCTCAGTAAAAGCACCCCAACTATAAATACTTCAGTAAAAAAGGAATGTTTGATATTTTGTTTTACACTCTTAAAAGTGCTTTTAAGTGCATCTTGGTCAAGTACTTTGGCCAACTACACTTTACAAGTGCCTTCTCACAGAGCACTTCAAGACGTTTTTTTACATATTTTTATAGTACTTTTGTCCTTTGAACTTTCAACCATGAAGGTTTCATTTGTGGATGATTGTGGAATTGGTTAACTTTTTACTTGGGTGAATATTGAATCAAAGCCTTTTTATTTCAACTGAACAGGTGAAAATGGTAGTTTTCGACAAGACTGGAACTCTAACGGTTGGCAGGCCAGAGGTTGTTAGTGTTGTGCTTTTTTCTACATTTCCAATGCAGGAGCTCTGCGATGTAGCAATAGCAATTGAGGTGAGTGCACTTGTAATTCAAGTTGATGGATCATGCAAAGTAAATGAGATTAAAATTGTGTTCTTACTTGTTTTAATCTTTGTGTTTAGTCAAACAGCAAACACCCTTTAGCAAAATGTGTAGTGGATCATGCAATGAAAATGAGAAAAAAGTTTGGGGCCCGAACCGAATGTCGCAAACGCATACAGAACTTTGAGGTTTTCCCGGGAGGAGGGGTTGGAGGAAAAATTGATAGAAAACCAGTTTTAGTAGGAAACCGAAGGCTCATGCGAGCTCACAACATTGTTGTTGGTCCTCAAGTTGATCGTTATGTTATAGAAAATGAGCGGCTGGCTCAAACATGTATATTAGTGGCTATAAATGGCAGGGTAGCTGGAGGTTTTGGTGTTATAGATGCGCCAAAGTCTGGGACTAAAGCTGTTATATCGTATCTTCGCTCAATCGGCATCTCAAGCATAATGGTCACTGGCGATAACTGGGCCACAGCATTTGCCGTTGCAAGAGGGGTTGGGATCAATGAGGTCTTTGCAGAGATGGATCCAATTGGAAAAGCTAACAAGATCAAATCCTTAAAGGTAAAACTTCTGTTTCTCCAGCTTGACTTGCTGCATCTGTAGGAAATTTTATGGTCATGCTCAATAAGAATAATCAGATTGAAATGATATAGCCATGGGTAATATATTTATTTTGAGTAACTAATGTTAGGAACCATGAATGTCTATAATGGTACGATATTGTCTACGTTGAGCAGAAGCTCTCATTGCTTTGCTTGTGGTTTCCCGAAAAGGCCTCATATCAATGGAGATGTATTCCTTACTTATAAATCCATGATTATCCCCTTAATTACTCAATGTGGGACTCCCTCCCAACCATCCTCGACAATCATCTCCTTGAACAAAGTACACCATAGAGCCTCCCCTGAGGCTTAGGGTGCCCTCGAACAGGCTCCTCTTAACCGAGGCTCGACTCCCTTCTCTAAAGCTCTCGAACAAAGTACACCTTTTATTCGACACTTAATTCACTTTTGACTACACCTTCGAGGCTCTTAACTTCTTTGTTTGACATTTGAGGATTCTATTGACATGACTAAGTTAAGGGCATGACTGTGGTATCATGTTAGGAACCACGACTCTCCACAATGGTATGATATTGTCTACTTTGAGTATAAGTTCTCATGGCTTTGCTTTTGGTTTCCCCGAAAGGCCTCATACTAATGGAGATGTATTCCTTACTTATAAACCCATGATCATCCTCTTAATTAGCCAATGTAGGACTCCCTCCCAACAATCCTCAACGGATAAAAATGACCAAATTTGTAAACTTTCTTATTATTGTTCACAACTAATATAGACATTAAAAGTACAAGGATGAACATGATATAAACCAAACTGACTATATTGAAGTGTACGACTGGTGTGGTCATTAAAGTTCATGAAGTAACTGATCTTTTGTTGACAAGTGAACGCAGACAACAGGGAATATTGTGGCAATGGTGGGAGATGGAGTAAACGACTCGCATGCCTTAGCTGCAGCTGATGTTGGCATTGCCATTGGTGCTGGAACAAATATTGCTATAGAAGCAGCTGATATAGTTCTCATGCGAAGCAATTTAGAAGATGTAGTTACAGCCATAGATCTCTCAAGACAAACTGTTTATCGTATATGGCTTAACTACATCTGGGCACTTGGCTATAATATTATAGGTATGCCTATTGCTGCCGGAATCTTATATCCCTTTACTGGAATCCGATTGCCGCCGTGGCTCGCCGGTGCCTGCATGGCTGCTTCCTCCCTTAGCGTCGTATGTTCTTCTCTCTTATTGAAATGCTATAGGAGACCCTTGAATTTTCAATCCACTTGAAATGTTGAGTTTGGTGTGAGTTTGTGATGAAAAAGTGATGATTTTAGTTGTGATTCAATTCATTTTTCAAGATTTTTTGAAAATACTTCTGTTAGAAGTAGCGAAGGTAGTGCTTTTTTGTAATGAAATAAGTGTTGTACTCTGAAAAAAGTCATTTCAAACTCGTTCATTTCATAGTTTTTGTATCTTTTCCTCGTAGATTGATAAATAAATTATTCTTTCTAGCCTTGGTTGTAGGTAGGCCATCTTGGAATTAGATGGCTTAATAGGTAGGTCAGTGACCTCCATCTTGGAGAAAATTTTGTGGGCTATTTGTCTCGAGGTTGTTACGGTGTATAACAATTTTATGTACGAGGCTATCCATCGAAAAAGTTATGTTTTTTGTAAATAATTGAGTGAAGTTCTTATTAATAAGTACATTGAATTTTTTTTTTAAATACTTTGCTCCACTACAACGCGTGAAACAGATAAAGAAAATATTTTTCGTAATAAATTAATTTACATAACATATGATAGATCTTAGAAATGAAAATCTTCTTCCAAATAATGACTCCAATCGAAATTATCTATTTAGGTTTATAATATCTACGAACTCATTGATAACATTGATTGACTGATTCCGATGATGATCAATTTTGTATACAGAAGTGTAAGAGGTAATCTAGACTCATGTTAAATGCGTGAAGAGTAATTGATTTTGAACGGGTAAGGAGACTTGTGTCTCCCATAGCTCAACGTAGAATGTTTCTTTCCTTGAGCTCTTCATGAAACTTGAGGTAGAGTTGCAAGAAAATGCTAGGGATTGGTTTCGTAACTTGACAAGTACTGTAGCTCGAGATGTAACATTTGAAAGTTGGCTGGAAAACTTACTTCTCGCCGGGGTTGAATTCCAAAAAATGCTTGTTGGTTGAGACATTCTGGACATTTTTCGACTTCTGATTTCTTTGTAGAACTTGTTCCTTATCTTCCTTCCCCTTCAGCTTATGAAGAGGTTTAGGAAGCATGAATTCATGTGTGGGCTTCCAATTTCTCGATTCTTCTTCTCGACACAATACCCATTTTTCACCGAAATTAGAGGTTAATTGGGTAACCCGATATAGAGCTCCTTTGCTTTCGACTTCCTCATGAATTTTTCTCCTCTCATCCCCACGAACCTCACGGTACCCCTGGATTGAAGCTTAATGGACCATAGTTGATGAATTTGGAGTTTTCTCATCCACCAAAAATAGACCCGATAAGCTTTATATTCGATTCCCCTTGATCCTAGAGTCTTTACTTTCGTGATCTTCATGAAACTTATCTTTGAGTGCCCACCAACCTATTGAAACTGGTTTGGAGGGACGACTTAGCTTGTAGGCTCCAATTAGATTTATGCATCTTATTTCCTCGTCGTACATGGATGCTTGAATTGAGGGAATGGATTGTGGACACTTTCATCTCTCGAATCCTTCATCAAACTTGTTGGAGAGCTCATTTAGAATGTGTAGAAATTGTTTTGAAAGAAAATGGTTACCCGTAGCCCTCAATTTTAGAAGAAATTCGAGAAAGAGAAACACAAACTAGGCGTTGATATCTCGTGATTGAAGGCTGGAAGCCCCTCCTTCAAACTTACAGAGAGAGCTTAGACCGACATTGAAACTTCCATAATCACTGAAAATTTAAGGTTGAATTTTCTGGACTTTTTATCATAAATATCTTCTTCAATCAGCGGGCAATGGCCTCGAGTTTGAAATTTGATCTTCGTATTTGATGAGGTGTGAGTCTTCTAGAGGTTATCTGAGTTCGGAGGAAATCCAATCGTTAGATTTCAAGATATCCTTTTTGGAGGAAATCCAACCATTAGATTTCAAGATATCGTCGATTTTATACACGCCGCTATGGTAGCATATTAAAAATGGCATTTTCGTAATTCTTTCAATCTTCAATGGTATTTTAGTCATTTACCATTTTATGAATATTTCATTATTATTTTTTTGAAAATTTTTAAAAAATTTCTATATACTCTTTTCCCTTGCGAGTTTTCCCATTTTTACCCCTTGCTGATCATTTTTTGGGTTCGTGAGCATCTTGAAATTTCTTCCCGATAAAAAATTTAAAATGCATAAAGTTCCTTATAAATGAGAAAAATGGCCTCTTTTTGCGCTTATGCATACTTTTTTCTTTCCCAATCTTTTTCTAAAGGTTTTAAATCCTTATAATTTTTTTTTGCTAGAGCATTGAAATTGATTACTTTGATCCCTTGTCCTTGCTTCGATCCCTTAATTTTTTTCATTGAATCCTTTACATCTTATATAAACATCGGAAACTAACTTGAGTTACTTTAACCTTACGTGCGGCATTACGAATTCTCCTGCTCTTAACGACTTTCTTCCAAAGTTCACTATTCTTAACTTGTCTTTGGGGATATTTTTTCATAATCATGTCCTTCCTTGTTCCTTTATTGAGTATCTTGAAATCCATTCTCGAGAAGAAATAAAAAATTCGAGAAGTTCCTTAAAAATTTAAAAAAAAAATGTCATTTTTGTCTTTTATTCTCTTTTACGTTTGATCGAACATGATACAATTTGTATTCGAACCCATCGATACTTGACAACTGTTTAGATAGCTACACTCTTCAGATAAACACAAACAACTAAATTTATCAAATTTAGTTGATTCCTATGCCTCAATTATTCTAGATTATAGAGCATGTAGAGCAGTTTGCAGAAATGTTGGTGGAGGAAAGGGTTAAGTTCAAGTTGTTCAAAGTTTGTTCCTAATTTGTAGCTCATGTTCTTGGGCCTCCTTGGCTTTCTATAATCTTGCAATTAGTTGTAAATGGCCTATTAAACACAGCAGCTCAACCCCATAAACTCTCTGAAATTGCATCATTTCTTCACATTTGGAGCCTATCCAATACCATATTAGACATTTTGAGAGATGGAAATGAACTTGGCGTTCCCATTGGACGGGTTTTAGTGCTGATTTTAATGGGTAATCACTTGTGAACTCGAAGCTTGAATTGTCAATACTCAGAAAAATCTCAGCTTTTTTAGTTCCAGAGTGGCGAGATCTTCCGCCATTGGACGAGAGGCGCAGAGATGGGGTGCTGGGAGGCTCTAGTTTTGTGTTACTGTGTATAATTCAAAACAACGACGTCACTCTCCTTTTCCCCCCCAAAATTTCTCTCTTACAAAGTCTCTCGTTCCTTTCACCAAACAAACGCGTTTCTATCCCGAATTTCTATATTTTTTTTTCACCTTTTACTTTGATTCCTAAACAGTTCTAGTTTCTTTCGTTTATGTGTTCTTTTCATCGATAATGCCCATCAGGGTCGCAGTCTAAATTTGGAAGCAGCCGCTCCCATGATGAAGATGCCTCATTTGGCTGACTTTAGGGTTTCGGGTCGATAACCCATCTCGATTTTTGCTTTGTATCCTTCGAATTTTGGTTTTCCATTGTGGATTTGGGTTTAAGTTTTCATCGGCAGCTTCGCCAAAGTAAATGGCGTCGAAGGATTCTTTGCCTTCACCTTCAGCCGATAGATCGGAATTGCAGGATGATCCCCAGGTACTGTGCTTCTCATCTCTTAATTCATCTTCCATTACCCAGAATTTGAGTTCTAATTGCGGGTGAGAATCTGTTAATTTTTGTTGTTTGGTTCCGGAGTTTTGTTTTGTGATTAGACTTGTCAGTTTTGTGACGGCATTGTGAGAAATAGTTGGCTTTTGATCATTGCGTTTAAGATTCATTTGCACTTTGATGAGGTGCTTGATCCATTGGTGCGTTGATAAATTCCCAACAGCATCTGAGAAGTTTTAGTATCAATTTTTGGTGTTTCTACGTTACTGCGCACTACAAAATGAGCAATGTTTATAATTTGGGGATTGTGGTGGTAATTTTCTCCATTTGTTCTTCTATTCACGTTCCTTTCTAACAGCTAGGATTTATCAGGATTTTTTTCCCCTTTTTCTCCGTGAGATGTTCTTATTGAAGTATCCATTTGTTTTTCTGCTCTTTATTGGTGTAAAGGCAAGCATCTTGTTCTGATTATTGTCTTTATACACTTCTGGCCAAATGGATAACTCCTTTTTGTTAGATGAACACGACTCTCCACAATGGTATGATATTGTCCACTTTGAGCATAAGCTCTCATGGCTTTGCTTTGGGCTTCCTCAAAAGGCCTCATACCATTGGAGATAGCATTCTTTGAATATAAACTCTTGATTATTTTCTATATTAGTCGATGTGAGACTTTCATCCAACACCTCCCCTCGAACATTCCCTAAATTAGCATTGGTTTATAATGAAGGCGTTGGGATGAAAGTCCCACATTGGCTAATTTAGGGAATGATCATGGGTATTATAATGAAGGAATACTATCTCCATTGGTATGAGGCCTTTTGTGGAAGCCAAAAGCAAAGGCACGAGAGTTTATGCTCAAAGTGGACAATATCATACCATTGTGGAGAGTCGTGTTCTGGCTCTTGGGTCTTGCCCTTCCTCTAGTAATACTCATACACCAATGATGTTTGTTCTGAAAAAAGATTATCTATCAGTTTGTCTTCAATCTCTAAGCTTTCACTTTCTTATTGGAGTGTTATCTCCAATTTTCTTTGTTGGTGAAACCTATTCCTATTAATTTACTTGAAAGAGAAAAAAAGAGAGAAATTGGTTCATCATTTGTATTCTATGGGAACAACCACCTGTTAACTTTATTAACTTGGTTAACTTTCTGCTGTTCCCCATAGACAATGAAACCAGAAGGACAAGATCCTTCTCCTAAGGAGATCCTATCAGTCATTGATTTTCTAAAGAAGCAAGTTGCCGGTGAACGTTGTAACTCCATACAGGTGCTTTCATTACTATGGTCACACAAGTTTCTCACTTTTTTAGCTAGCTTAGAGTTGAATTTTGCGTTAATAGTGTATCAATATTAACTTCTACTGGATCTCTCTTAATTTTTCAGAAAAGAATGGAAGAAAACAAGCAGAAGTTAGTCGACATCACCACTCACTTGTTGAAATCATCAGCAGAAAGAAGGATAAGAAGGATACACGATTCAGATAAGGGAGTGGATCTATTGACAAAGAGGCAGAAAGATGCCCTTGATATGCAGAATGGTATAGATGTAAGTGATGGGGAAAATGATCAATCTCAAGAAGATGGGCATGCATCTTCTGCTGTTCTTCTTGGATCTAATGTTGCAGTTAGAAATGCTGTACGACCTATTAAGCTTCCTGAAGTTAAAAGATTACCTCCTTATACTACATGGATATTTTTGGACAGGTATGTAAAATTTCTTCACTTTTCCTTATCTCTTTTCTGAAATTCCTCTAATTAGTTGAGGTATTGTGTGCTTGTGGGTAAACTAGTATGATGCAGATTTTGGGGGTTGTATAACACCATATAACTGAAGTTTAAGATCTTGCACAAGTTCTAATCGTAATTATCTGTTTCTGTTGTTGTTAGAATACTGGATTTTATTCCTGTTTCCTGATATTCTACTTTAAGTTACCCGGTTACAGTTTTGAAGTCTCGATGGGGTTCATATAGAAGTCGTTTTGTGCAAGGCTGGGTCATAGGCTTATAGCATTGCCTGATGGCATGCGTTATGGCAAGAATCATTTAAAATAAAAATTAATTGTGCATACATCTGGCTGGAAAACAATCAAATGAAGTATTTACGGAGAATAAGAATTCTCCTTTTCACTATCAATTTTTTTGTCACTCAAGGATGTATAGCCTCTCTCTCGAGTGTGGAGAATCAATTTATGCAATATCACTATCTCGAGAACATTATCTTTAAGTCATTTACAAGGCTATGCTTTTTCTAAGACTTCCTTCGTTTATGCTTACCTAATCTTTGTAGAAGTGGATGCCTAACAATAATAAAAAATATTATACATACTATTAGCTTCAAGCATGAGAGATGAGAGATGGTCGCTCTGTTCTCTTTCCTCTTGTTTTTACCTACCAAAATTTCTAATCTCAGCCAATTCATTTTCATTGGATTTCTGATCAAGCAAGTGTCTTCTATCAGATTTACCTTTTCATGGTCAGTTGTTTGATTGTTTCTTCCTTTAGAAAATGCATTAAGTAGTTGTTATGTTGTTAATAAGTACTTTTGTATTTGGTGTGGAGAAGATTGCTTTTTATATAGAAGATAATGAAAATAAGATGGTCATTCCCTTTCCTTTTCTCAACTTTAGTGGTTTGAAAACTCCTTGGTTGAATCGATGCATTATCCCTTACAACTAGAATAAAATCAAACATCTAAAAAAAGCAACCCAAATAGACCAAGCAAACTAACAACTCCAAAGAATGTGGTCTAAGTCCTCGCCATCTTCTTAAAAATTA
>NW_019268529.1:2383396-2407973 GCF_002738365.1 Cucurbita moschata
CTAATTTTTAAGAAGATGGCGAGGACTTAGACCACATTCTTTGGAGTTGTTAGTTTGCTTGGTCTATTTGGGTTGCTTTTTTTAGATGTTTGATTTTATTCTAGTTAGAAGTTTCTGGTTGGAGAGGAATCATAGATTTTTTAGAGATTCGGAGAGTTCTTCATGAAAGGTTTTGGTTACTTTAGTTAGGTTTATAAATGCCTTTCCTATCAGTTTCTAGGAGCTTTATTCTTTTTCTCTACGATATTATTTTGGATTGGAGGCCCTTTTTGTATAATAAGCTTTGAGAGGCTCCTTTTATTGAGCTGTCTTTTTGTAGGCCCTTTCATTAGTTTTTGTATTATTTCATCTTCTCTCGATGAAATTCAGTTTCTTATATATAAAAAAAAAAGAATGGTGAACCACAGGAACTACAGTTTCCATGATATGGTGGATGGGTTATTCTATTCCACATAGCTATGCGGTGTACATTGTTTCTTGGTTTTTGTAAATGGAATATTGGAGACCGCACCACAAGACATCTACCCTTATGTTTGGTGATTTTGGTGCAGAAATCAGAGAATGACAGAAGATCAATCTGTGGTTGGTCGGAGGAGAATATATTATGGTCAAAGTGGAGGAGAAGCCCTTATTTGCAGTGATAGTGAGGAAGAAGCAATCGAGGACGAGGAGGAAAAGAGAGACTTCGTGGAATCTGAAGACTATATACTTCGGTTGGTATAAGCAAATTGATTGTATTTAGGCATTTTCTAACACGTTTCACTGTAAGTTGTTGCCTACGCATTTATATTTTTGATGTACAACTTACTAGTAGGTTTGTGACTTACATTAAAGGAAAATTAATGATTAGTTTAAAGAAAACCATTGATAGCCACTAGTTTTTGCCCTTATGTAAATTTTGTATCTTTAATTTCTATCTCATTGGACATGCCTTTGAATGATTTGAATATGCTGGGTTTGTTCCTCTCCTCTCTCCTCCCTCGTTGAAACATGATCAATATATCTTATGCAAAAAACTTCATAAAAATGAACAAATGATTACAACTCAACCACTTTTTGAGAGGGTGAGACTCTCTTATATGACCTTATAACAACTAGGGGATGGTGTATTTCCATCTTTGCCTTTCCTAACCTAAACATTCACTATTAAGGGCCTAAAATCTCCCCTTGAATTGAGAGCCACCCTGTCCTTGATGTGAAAATTTGGAAATTTGTTGCGAATTGTGTCAAGTGATCCTCAAGTAGCTTTGTATTTAGGTAGACCAGTCACCGAACAAATAGTTCCCATTCCTTCATCTCTTCCTTAGTTGGTAAGCTATAATATCTTGTGGAATGGTTGACCAATCAAAATCATCAGTAAGGACTGGCGGTTGAGCTTCAATCAACGTGTTACATGAAACATGGGGTGGATATATTCGATTCATGAGGCAGATCCAATCTATGCGACCTGCCCGATCCATCCACAACACAACAGGGTCCAAAGAACTAGGGAGATAAATTCTCATTTCTTTTTTTGGCCTGGGATGCCTGTCTATGAGGTCTTAATTTCAAGAATACTCATTCTCCTAGGCCAACCTCCCGCTCTCTTCGTTTGTGATCAATAAACTTATTCATCCTCTCTTGTGTCACACTAGCTACAACTTGAGCTTATGTAACACCAAATCCCTTTTTTTCCAATTGCTGGTCAAGTGTGCCATTTTTCGTTTGCTGATCACTATAAAACATGATTGGAGAAAGTGCTCGACTATACTCACTGTGGAATGAAGTGGTATTGAGAGGAGCGGATAGGTGGTGTTGTATTGAAACTTTGACCACAAAAGTCAATGTAGCCATTGCTTCGATTTCTCTCTAGAAAAGCATTGGAAATAGGTTTTGAAGCATCTATAACAATCTTGGTTTGACCATCTGTGTAGGTGTAGTATGCCATGCTCCAATATAACCATGTGCCTTGTAATTGGAAAAGCTTAGTGCAAAACTGATCAGATCCAATGGAGGAGGAAAATCCATGTAAGTGCACAATTTTCTTTACAAACATAACAACCACTATTTTGGCAGTGTAAGGATGGCTAAGTGCTAAGAAGTGAGTGTATTTGCTCAATCTGTCCAACATTGCAAGAATTGTGCAGGGCAATCCTTCCATAAAGCCCATGGAAATGTCTCCATACTTGATCTAGTCTTGATAGAGTCAAAAGATTTGTTTCGTTGGCACACTTGGCATTCCTCCATATACTTTTTCACCCCCTCATACCGTCTAATATAACTCATTTTCGGAAGTTAGGCTTAATATCAAACGGTTATTGTACCGCCAAGTTCCTTGGTGTGTGGAGAACTTAGGGTGACTAGATGAATCTTCCTCCAAATCTTGTTTAATTTGCATCAACATGGGGTTGTTCACATCTCTTTCTACCATCTCGGCATCTAACATAGTGGAGTTGAGCTTGGAAGTAGTTGATTTATGTAAGAACATACTACTGGATTCGAGATTTCACACCATGATGTCTAGAAAAACATGACATTGCAATTTTAGAGAGAAGTGAATCCATACTCTTTTGTTGCTTCATCAAAAAGCCTTCTCCTCAGGCTTAGATTTACAACCTCCTTCCGTACACCCTTGATGAATCCTTTAGCGTTTGAGATAGCATGCATATCAGCATCCACCCATGCAACTTCCTGTAGACAAATTTCGCCTTCCAAGCAGCATGCCCTCCTTTGGTTTCAGTAATTAGGGGCAAAAAAGCCAGCACCATGGTCTTGACCTCGTAAGATTATAAGCCACTTGAGGGTATCATCACCATACCTACTCAAGCTTTCCTTTCTCTGGAAACCTCCACATGAATGGATCTCCACAGCCACTTTGAAATTAAGGCTTAATTTTTGTGTCAATTTTTTCACTCTCATGCCGCCTGAAGAAAGAGGGAGGCAACTCATTTTCAGTTTACCAAATTGTAACCCTGATATGAGTTAACTCCTTTTTCGAATTATCATTTAAGTTTGAAATTTTAATTGGAAGTATAATGCACAAATACTCCATATATATACGATTTTTTTTGTTTTTTTTTTTTTTCATGTAAAACACTATATGCAAAGTGAAGATAACTAGCTATTATTTACCTTACCTTGACAGAATGACGATAAAAGAAATCGGTTCATCTGATCTGGTGCTAGAGTCACTTGCCACTTGTTTTTCTAGAAGTCCTGGTGAAATAATGGTATGGACTTTATTTCACATAATATAAAATTTAAAGAAGCTTCTCTTCTCTACTCCATCTGATTAAAACTGGTCATAGTGTAAGCTTTGGTCCAGCTGTTTCCCATTTGCTTTGTGCTGGCTTTACAGAGATATGAAACACCATCAAACATCTTATACAGGCAAGATATGAAGTGCTTACCCAGGGAGAAACAGCTGTAGGGTGTTTTAATAATAGGATCAATGAGGAGATCTCACGTATGGGAAGTTCTGTTCTTGATAAAGATCTTGATGCAGCTCTTGATTCGTTTGACAATCTATTTTGCCGCCGCTGCCTTGTAAGTTTTCTGTAGTGGTTCTTCTCAGAGTTGTGTTCATAGTTTCTACTCAATATTTGGTATGTTTTTATTTCTACAGGTCTTTGATTGTAGACTACACGGTTGTTCCCAGGATCTTGTCTTTCCTGTAAGTGTATGCTAAAAGATCATGTATATACATGGATGTATGTACATTTTGTTGTATCTATCTTATGAATGGATATTATGTTGTCATTGAGAGAAGTTCTTGTTCTGTAAAAAAAAAAAAAAAATCAGGCTGAGAAACAACCTAAATGGGTAGTAGGTGAGGAAAATGCACCCTGCGGTCCACTCTGCTATCGATCGGTATGTGTTGGCTTTCGTTACTATTATGATTTCCATACTTAAATTATTGAACACTACTTCTACTGTTTATCTTAGTCCAAACCTTATATATTTCTTGCAGGTACTGAAATCAAACAAAAATGATACAGGGGGTTCTCCACTTTGCAGTGACTTGGAAGAAAAACAGCCCATGTCATCTGATGTTACTGGCACCCAAATCTCAACAAAAAAGAAATCTTCTAAAGCTGCTCGAAGAAGGGCAAAATCCTATCAAAGTGAAAGTGCCTCATCAAATGCAAAGAACTTATCTGAAAGCAGCGAGTCAGATAACGAACCCAGGCAGGATGGGAATACTATTCATCTATCACCATCACCACATTCTAAGATAACTGGAGCAGGTGGAATACGAAAAAGGAACAGCAAGCGTGTTGCTGAGCGTGTTCTCATTTGCATGCAGAAGAGGCAGAAGAAAATGGCTGCGTCCGAATCAGAATCTCTAGCCAGTGTAGGTCATTGTTCAAATGATGTGAAATTAAAATCTAATTCTTGTAAAGAAAATGACGATACTAGTTCTTCATCACGTAAGAACATTAGAGCTCCTACACCGGGAAGGTCCAGGAGGAGGGAATCCCTGACTCAAAAATGCAACAAATTTGAGCAGAATGAAACACTTCTTAATTCATCAAATGAGATACTTACTCATATACCAGCTGACAGTTGTGATGACAACTCGAGGAAGGAAGAATGTGTGGATGAAAATTTATGCAAGCAGGACTTGGCAGATGATAAATCCTGGAAAGCTATTGAAAAAGGTCTTTATGAGAAGGGTATTGAGATTTTTGGTAGGAACAGGTCTGTGTACAGTTATGTTTTGTCTGTCTATATGCATTTGTTCTTCTTTTAATACTCTGTTTCATATAATTTAGATGGTTTTAATCTTTCATACAGCTGCTTGATAGCAAGGAATTTACTAAATGGGATGAAAACCTGTTGGGAAATTTTTCAATACATGAATTATTCTGAGAATAAGAATTGCAGTCAAGTAGGTGACGGGTCAAATCCTCATCTTGAAGGATATGCCAAGGTTGTCTCTTGGAAACATGATTAATAAGTTTCCAATTTGCCTCTCCCGTTACCGTTTTGATCTCCCCGTCCAATTTCTCTCGCTCGTACTAAGTTCAAGTTTAATGTTGAATTTTTCAGGGTAATAACGAGGTGAGAAGAAGGTCGAGGTTCTTGCGTAGAAGGGGTAGAGTTCGTCGACTTAAATATACTTGGAAATCAGCTGCTTACCATTCAATACGGAAGCGAATAACTGAAAGGAAAGATCAGCCGTGCAGACAGTATAATCCATGTAATTGCCAAACTGCATGTGGAAAGCAGTGTGCCTGTCTCTTAAATGGCACCTGTTGTGAGAAGTACTGTGGGTGAGTCCTCCTAATTTTATTGTAGCTATTTTCTGATATTTGCATCATTTTGTAGGAAATATATTTATATTTTAATCTTTCAATTGACGTTTAAAGGTGCCCTAAGAGTTGCAAGAACCGTTTTAGAGGATGTCATTGTGCTAAAAGTCAATGTCGTAGTCGTCAATGTCCTTGCTTTGCAGCCGATCGAGAATGTGATCCAGACGTTTGTAGGAACTGTTGGGTCAGGTGAGTTCATTCTTTCTTTCAATTTTCCAGTAAGTTTTTATTTACAATAGGAATGATAAGGGACCATGTGAGTATGATAAGCTGATTGTTGGGATATGAAGCCTGATGCCTATCTATAGTAAAAGATCCGGTAGAAATATATATGGTAGATATTTCGTAAAGATCTAGTAGAGATATATTTTACCAAATATATTTCGTAGGTTAAATCTGTTAAACCATATATATATCCCATTAACCCGTGCTTCCAAAATGTACTTTCTTCATTCTCTGTATTCTCTCTTGGTGTACATATCTGAAGTCGTCAATAAAACCTTTAGCCAATATTCCTCCTTGAATTTTCTCTCTCATGTTCTTTGTGTTCATCTGGATCGAGTGTGTGCATTGTTGTGCGATCCTAACACTGATAAGTATCTGTGCCTATCTCAGTAAAATGTTTTGGACGTTTTGGACGCATTTAGTTGTAGCAATCCCATTTTGTTTTTCAGTCTTTAGAATGAACAATGAAGAATTAACATTAGAAAACAAAAATTTGAATGCATTTCACTGCAGCTTTTTTCCTCCTATCCTATTCAGTATGATTTTTAATGTCCTTAACTTACTGTGCAACTTGCCTTTGTAGCTGTGGTGATGGTTCTCTTGGAGTTCCCAACCAAAGAGGTGACAATTATGAGTGCAGGAACATGAAGCTTCTTCTTAAACAACAACAAAGGGTATTTCATTTATTCTTACTCTATTTTGATCAAACTTAAAATGTTAGATTTTTGTTGTTACTTTCATGGTCCTCTCTGAAGACGATTTTCGGCCAAGCCCGCTTACCCTTTAGTTTACTTGAGCTATCAATATTATTGATTTAAAACTTGGTGATCTAGTAAAAAATTTACTCATCCATTCCATTATACACGATGAGGCCACTGGCTAGTTATGATTGTTGTTTGGCTAATGATTCATTGTTGTCTGGCTTGGCTAGGATTGTTTGAGTAGAAAAAATTTGCATCACGAGCAATCGGATGGGTTCAAGACCCCTTAACTCAAACTAACCCATAAACACCCGATTTCGAAAGAACAATCGAGAAACTTTGGGTTAACGTTGTAATGTCTTTTCAATGGATTCTGGTTGGAAAGAAATAATAGTGTTTGTTGAGAGTTCTTTCGACTGGTCGACTGGGATGGTGGTGTTTGAAAATGTCAAATTCAATCATTCTTTTGGGGTAGAAACCTCTGCCTAGCAAACGCATTTTAAAAACCTTGAGGGGAAGTCCGAAAGGATAAGCTCAAGAGGACAATATCTACTAGCGATGGGCTTGGGCTTGGGCTGTTACAAATGTTATCAAAGCTAGACACCAGGCAATATGCCAGCGAGGAGGTTGAGCCCCGAAGGGGGGTGGACACGAGGTGGTGTGCCAGTAAGGATGCTGGGCTCCGAAGGGGGTGGATTGAGGGTCCACATCGATTGGAGAAGGGAATGAGTGTCAGTGAGGATGCTGAGACTCGAAGGGGGGTGGATTGTGAGATTCCACATCGGTTGGGGATGGAACGAAGCATTCTTTATAAGAGTGTGGAAACCTCTCCCTCGAGGGGAAGCTCGAAAGGGAAAGTCCAAAGAGGACAATATCTGCTAGCGGTGAGATTGGGCCGTACATATGAACTCTGAGGGTAGTGTGATATAATTGGTTTCAAATTTGTAGGTGTTACTTGGAAGATCTGACGTATCTGGTTGGGGAGCATTTCTAAAGGTAACGTCAAGTTCAACCTGCTATCAACTTACTTTCTAGTTCTGCTGCTTGCTAAATTGAGTTGCCACCTCCAGAATAGTGTTGGCAAACACGAATATCTCGGCGAGTACACCGGCGAGTTAATTTCTCACAGGGAGGCTGATAAACGAGGAAAAATATACGACCGTGAAAACTCGTCGTTTCTGTTCAATTTGAACGACCAGGCATGTTCCTATCCTATAATTCTTTTTGGTAATCACTTGAGAAATCCTCACTTTGACATAATTTTTTATGCTTCGTTTAGTTCGTTCTCGATGCATACCGAAAGGGCGATAAATTAAAATTTGCCAATCATTCTCCAGATCCAAACTGTTATGCCAAGGTAAGTGTACATTGTATGCATCTTTTCATCCCAAATTTGGTAACAAGTTCATAATACCTCAGGGTTGGTCATCTATTTGCAGGTCATCATGGTTGCAGGAGATCACCGGGTTGGCATCTTTGCCAAGGAAAGAATCAGTGCTGGTGAAGAACTGTTCTATGATTATAGATATGAGCCCGATCGAGCGCCTGCGTGGGCAAGGAAGCCAGAGGCGTCAGGGTCGAAAAAGGACGATGGTGCTCCTTCGAGTGGTCGAGCGAAGAAACTCGCATAATTTAACCATTCATTTGGGACTTGGGAAGGTTCAAAATGTAGTGTAATTCTTTCATGGACAAAAGGGTGAGTCCTCATTGATGGTAGATCATAGGTGCTATTCTTGGATCAATTCATGTAAAGGGTGATGATTTAGTTACCTCCATAGGAAAATTTAGACTCATTATTTATTATCACCCTTTTGATTAGAGACCACATTGAAGTCAGAATTTTGTGTAACCAACTTACAATTTGACTAACACCCTGATTTGTTAATTGTTAAAGCAAGCACAGCTGGGCCAATTCAAACTCAAAAATTTCATCATTTTCTCCTCCCCAAACTTATGTTACGATTTTAGAATGCGTCTGATAAGGAGAGGTTTCATTCACCCTTATAAGACATGTTTTGTTCTCTTCTCCAACCGATGTGAGATTTCATAATTCACCTCTTTCGGGGTCTAGATCGTATGATGTTTGGCTCTGATACCATTTATAATAGTTCAAGTTCATTGCTAGCAAACATTGTCTATTTAGACTTCATAATCATCTTCTCAAGTGCCTATAGACAAAGCTCCTACAACACATATTCATAGATCTTTTCTTTCACGAGGTAATTCGAAAGTCAAGATTCAAGATTCATTCGACACAACCTTACAGCTTTTTCTTCAAACGCTAGGTAAAACTATTCCTTACAACCTGGTTTCTGCCTCCTATCAAATCTGGACAAAAAAGGAAATTGATAGATATTTGTAAAGGACAACGACAAAAGAGAAGTTTTTAGGCCGAACACCCCTACCTATCCCTAACTCTACCTCTACCTCTACCTTCAAACTTCAAAAGTCAACGGTGGCAGACTACTTAGCCATGAAGTAAAAATTATCGCATACTTTCCCTTTTGTTAGAAGGATAGTACTCAATACGTTCTTAATTTTTAAAATTTATGTTTATTTGGTTCTTGAACTTTTAAAAAATATTTAATAAATTTTTAAACTTTTAATTTCGTATCTTAACAGATTTTCGATCCTATTCAACCTTCTTTAAAATATTCATAAATCCAAACGCACAATGAGAAATTTAGCGTTAGCGTTACAAGAGTTGCAATCAACCTAAACTTACCCCTTCAATGCAGACCAATATGAATGCACTCTGCAAGATTATGGCCTACCACGTGATGAGCACTCAATTCAAAAAGTACCTCACAAAGTAAAAGCACTCAAACTTGTCCTCAAATTTGAACTTCAATCCATTCATTCATTACCTTATCATTCAATCCTTTACGAAATCTTGAAAAGTGACATAATTAACTATAGTAAGTAGTAGATAAATTTGAATTTATCAACTCAAATATAGATTAAAAGTCGAAGAAACTATGTATATCGCGTTCAATCAACATATAAAAGTAAAAATTTTAACATTTTGATCGATAATGATTGAATTATACTCATATTAACACAGCAGTACAGAACAGCATCGTTTGAAGATACCAAAATAAAGTGTGTTGAGGAGGAAAGATGAAGAAGAAAGTGATTAATTGGTCTTAAAATAAGAGAAAATTAAAGTTAAAACAAAGAAAAGCCCGCGTTTGATACCCAAAATTTGTCAGCTTCTTTTTCTCTGTTAATTGCAATTCCCTTTTGCTTTGCTCTCTTTCCTTCTTCTCTCTCACTCTTGTGCTGCTCTCTCTCAGCTCTGCAATGTTATCGAGCAGTTTATGGGAACTACCCTCTTCCTCTGCCATTTTGTACCGCTTTCTGACGCTATTCTCATTTCTCATCTCCATTTCAGCCGCTTGTTTTAATGGAAATTGCCAGGTTCTTCCATTTCTTTCCACTGAATCTCGATAGGGGTTTTTTTTTCTTCTATCATTCTTCCCTTCTGGGTTTAGATTAAACTATGAGAATCTGCAGGTTATGGAAGCTTGTACGGCTGCTACGGATTGTGGGTCAGGTCTCTACTGTGGGAATTGTCCTGCTTCTGGCCACAATCAACCCGTTTGTACTAGGGGCCAAGCAACCGTTCCCACTTCTGTTGTATGTTTCTTTGTTAATAGCTTCTTTGAATGGAAGATTACTCGAACGATCCTTTGCGATTTTCTGTGATTTTGATTTGTTTTTTATCTTTCTTTGCGATTAGATTAATGGCTTGCCCTTCAACAAGTACACTTGGTTGATGACTCATAACTCGTTCAGTATTGTTGATGCACCGTCTTTGGCTGGTGTTCAGAGATTGACGTTTTATAATCAAGAGGATACTGTAACTAATCAGTTAAGAGTATGTGCTTCGATTTTGGAAGACAGATGTGCTTTCTCTTTTACTTCATAAATTTGTTCTAATCTCAGAGATGTTCTTCATCTTTTACTCTGTTTGTTGCATTTCAACTCTTTAATTAGTAAGCATTGTTGATATTATGTTTTCTTTTGTTTATCCTTCTTTGTTCAGAATGGAGTGCGGGGACTGATGCTGGATATGTATGATTTTGAAAATGATATCTGGCTCTGCCATTCATTCAGGGGGCAATGTTTCAACTTCACTGCCTTTGTAATCAATCTTCTTCAATCTTACGTTACTTTAGATATCAATTTTGTTTTGGCTTTTGGGTTTGTAAACAAGATTGTGACTATCGGTCTTTGAATGTTCTTAGCAACCAGCAATTAACACTTTAAGAGAAGTGGAAGCATTCTTAACTGAGAACCCAACTGAAATTGTGACCATTATAATTGAAGACTATGTGCTTACTCCAAAGGGGTTGAGAAATCTATTCACCAGTGCTGGGCTGGACAAATACTGGTTTCCTGTATCCAAGATGCCAAAGAAGGGAGAAGATTGGCCTACAGTCACTGACATGGTGCAGCAGAATCATCGGCTTCTTGTTTTTACATCTATCGCGTCGAAGGAAGCCGAGGAAGGAATTGCTTACCAGTGGAAGTACATGTTGGAAAATGAGCGTAAGCATTAAGTGAATGCAATATTCATTATTCATGACTTTGAATTTTGTCTTGATGATGAACAATTTCCTTATCTTTGGATTTCAGCTGGTGATCCTGGAGTTGTAGTTGGTTCATGCCCGAATCGAAGAGAGTCAAAACCGCTGAAATCAAGAAGTTCTTCTCTATTCCTCCAGAATTACTTCCCAACATATCCAGTGGAATCTGAGGCTTGCAAGGAACATTCAGCTCCACTCTTTAATATGATCTCCACATGCTATAAAGCATCTGGGAATATCTTGCCAAACTTCTTGGCTGTTAACTTTTACATGGTATTGAGTTTAGTACACGTAAAAAAAACGACTATTGACTCAAATTTACAATGACTAACATATCATGATGAAAATCATGCAGAGAAGTGAAGGTGGAGGAGTCTTTGATGCTTTGGATAAGATAAACGGCCAGACGCTATGCGGGTGTAGCACACTTGCTGCCTGCCAGGTTTGTTTAGACTAGTTTTCTAATTAGTGACTATATTGAAGTTTATTCATATGAACTTGTATATGTTTGGTTATCAAAATTCTTGATTTTGTATCGGCATTTGCGTTTCTTTGTTCGAGTTGTCTTTTATTTCTCAAATTAGTCTCTTGTTTTAGTCTGCTAAACAATGGATTTCTGCCATATATTTCTTGTAATCTTCTCAATGACCATACCTTCTAGAGAAACTCGTGAAAAAGTGATCTCTAGTGGTCATCAAATTCAGAAACATTCATTGCCCTTCATGATCTGCTAGCAACAGCTTCTATTAGGGAAAAAATGACTAAAATGTTTCAATTTTGTTGACATTCTATTCTTGGACAAAGATAACAAATGAAATGTTTCAACTTTATATATTTCAATAACGGTGAAATTTTTGTTTTGGGAACATCAAAAGCTTTAAACATTTGATTATCTTGCTTCTGTTATTGATACCATTTTCAGAAAAGTTTTAGCAAGCGATTCGTGAACGAAAAAGCCATGTTTTAATTTTAGGAACGGATCAAATATGTTTTCAGCTGTTATAAGTTAGCAGTTCTTTTGTGCTTGCCACAGCAGTTAATTGAACTAGTTTAGGTTCCATTTTGGGGAGTTATCCAAGATGTTTAATCTGGTTGCTGGCTTGGTACATGATTTGCCTCTTGCTTACCGATAATGTCTTAAGTACTCATTACCCAAATTACATTATTGATGGCTTTTGCAGGCTGGAGCTCCTCCTGGTACTTGCAAGAGTATTCCAGCCCCTAACACCGGTCCATTGAGCAGTACCACTGGTAGCTTCACCGGGTCTGTTCAGTTCACGAAACCGTCTGCTTCGACAGTCCATTCGCCGAATCTTATGGTTCTCTGGTTATTCTACTTACTATTGTTGGCATTCTTAAAAACAACAATCAGCACTCATATAATTGGCTTTTGAGCAACCATTCACGGAGGTTAGTCTAGTATATTGTATGTAAAGATTGAGTCATACCCAGTATACTGCATCCCAGCCATCCTATAGCAATATCTAAAATTGGTTAATAGAGTAGAAGACTCTAACATTAAAAAGAAAGACCATTTTGAGATTTTCATTCAGAGAAGGTAAGAAGTTGCGGAGGTACAGTAGAATCAGAAACCGAAGTGGACCTGGCAGACAGCATGAGCTATTTCAGGTATGCAAAATTCTTCACCATATCACACTGGCTTTGTCATTGTACTATCATACCATGTTTTCGACACCCTATGATATATCACTTAATTTTCGTTAAGATTTGTTTTAGCTTTCGTAATGGTTTCGCTAAGTGTTTAAGCTTTCTTGACGTTGTTAGTCACTTTTATTCGAAAAGGATATGCAGATCTTATTTTTTAGAACTATATGTGACAATTTGGATGGTTGAATTTCTTTGACAAGAAGATTGGAGATCAGGAGAAGCTCCTGTCTAGTTATTATTTGATATTTGAATCCTTATTAGAGAGTTGTTTTTATTTTTCAAGTATATGATTCAATGGGACGGGTTAAGATATATTAAGATAGATGTACTTGACTAAAAGGTTAGAAGTTCGAATTCTTGCTCTCAAATCTTTAAAAAACTTGTGATTTTTTTTTTTTTTTTTTTGTCGTATATTTCATCTCGTTCTTCTCCTATGCTATAGTTATTTTTCTATCATTTTTTTCTTACATAAAATCCATGTGTTCTTAGCTTAAATAGCAAAATTTGGTCCATATGATTTAGATAAAGTTAGAATTTAGTCTCTAAAAGTTAAAATTTCATCTTCATAGTGTGATAAAATTTCATAAATTGTATTTGTTTCAAAAAGTCTCATAAATAGTCGTCTTTACTGTTGGGAACGAGGATTTAGCAAACAATTATAGGGACTAAATTCTAACTTTGTTCGACTGACTTATATTTTCTTCTTATTATCATTTTCTTCTTATTATCGAATTTGATTTTTGTCTCTCTATTTTAGGTTTCCTTGCTCGGAGGCAAAGTGAAAAAAGTGGGTTGGCATGAGTGGCTGTAATGCAGCCGATCATCACTTATGGATTGGATTATATTGATGAGTAGTTAGTATCCTTTTGTTTTTCGTGGGTTGCTTCCCATCTTAAATGGATATTTGTTTCAGCCACTTCATTAGCACACACACCATTAACGCACCCTACTTTTAAACCCATCTCTTTCAAAGAGACTTCTGTTTGTGTCTTCATCAACACGTTTAGTTAAATTAAACTTTGAGATGCATATTACACGCAACAATATCGCTCTTTTGCTATTCGTTCACTGGCCTTCATCGGAAAATGTTTCATTTACATGCCCTTCGTGTGTGTGCGCGTGTGTTCGTGAAAGCCAAAGATCGTTTAATCAATGAAGCTTTGATAATTTATACATGTTTGAATATGTACAAAAGCGTTCAAGCATTCCCGACTATTGAGTTTAAATCCCACAAAAGCTGGAGTGAGAATGCAATAGAAGAGCAAACTAGTTCATCTAATACAATAGTCTAATATATTTTATCTATTGAACTATGCTCGAATTGAATCGATCTCGAGATTTAAGAACCAAGAAATACATTCATAAGGATAAAAGGATAATTATCCCAAAAATAAGCAAGCTGAGTTTTTACACATCATTATATTTACATCAGGAGAGTATATAGTTTAGTTTCAAATGATCTGAAAGTGCTATCCTCTCAGGGAAATGACAAATCAACATTTAATGGAAGGAGGGCAAATACAAAGATGAAGACATGCATACAATAGGCTTTTACAGGATGCGAATATTTAAGCATATTTCACAGAACAGGCCACATAGAGTTTAGGAGCAGACTTCTTGATTTTATTTGGAGTGATGGACTTATCGCAACCAAACCAATGAAGCAATCTACAGGAACCCTCATTCCCCACACATTTATCGACTCGAGTTTGCGACATTTACTTACGAGAATAAGAAGTCCAGTTTCTGTAACATGGCGACAACTCCAGAGGCCAATGGTCTGCAGAATACATAAAGATATGTGCCGATTAAAGATCGTGCGAGACATATAAGTATAGCATATGATTAACACTCTATTGGAAGACATGGTCACCTTCAAATTTGGACAGTTATCCGCGATTGCGAATAGAGAGACATCTGTGACAAATGTTCCACCGATATTCAGGTTTTGCAAGGAGTTAGCTCGGGAAATCTGGAAATAGAACCAAATGCAGTCTTAGAATGAACTACGTAGACATCAAAATATTAAATGGGAATGCTTAAGAGGCTATTTAGGAGCTGTTTCATAATAGCTTTTAGTTTTTCCTGCATTATAGAACAAAAAAAAGAAGTGAAACATGTCTGGATTAATATTTTTTGAAAGTTGTTTCTTGTTTTTTCTCTTATGAAGAGCTACTTTTAAGAACAAGTGGAAACGTACTTCCACAAATCACCCTTGGCCTTAACAAAAATTCTGAAGCAGAGAAAAAAAAAAAAGGTTTCTTAACCTGGTGCTTAGTTTTCGAAGATGGATTCAAGAAGATCCTGAGGAATTTGACAATACTGAAAACTTACTGGAACAGAGAAATGAAGATATGAACAACAGAAATCCTCCAAGAACATGTAATACTTAAATTTACTAGTTCAATTTCCAGCTTAACTCATACTCTAGTTTACAGATTCAGGCTGATTTTAAGGGCTATTTCTTTAGGCATAATTGGTCTGGAGATAAGATAATATCATACCAGCTGCACAACGCCTTTGTCGGTAATCCCTGCCATACCCCATAGCGAAATGGACTTGAGGTTGGGAATGCACTTTGCAAGAGAGATTTCATGCAATCCATGGTCTGTTATTTGACAACCCCAACGGCTTCTTGAGCTGAAAAACACATAATTACAAGAGAATGATGGATTAGTCGGCATTTTGCTCGAGTTGACACAAGAACAACAAAGACAGCCATGGCCGTGGACTACTTGGAAACGATGCAAACAACCAAGCTTTGATACATATACTCTGTTTTATCTCATATCCTTTGAGTTACTCTCATAATGTTCCCTTATTTGAGAATAACTCAACCAAGAACATGAGCTATAACCACCAAGAACATAACAAAGCTTTATAGAACAATTTTAAAGAACTTTCTCCAGAAGTACGCCCAAACAACATCTCTTCCTACGTTCTAAGACTCAAATCTTAAGAGAAACCTCCGTTTGCTTGGTTCAAAATCAAGTTGCCTGACTAATGATAAACAGAGAATGAGAATCGAAGTCTAATTGAATTGATTATCCATGCAATGTCGAAAAACTCGCTTTGTCTCCCAGATCACAACATCAATACCAAAATTAACCATCTGTAATCAGAATCCACTTGAAGAAAAGCAAACAGAAGCAATTTTCTTAAGAAAACTGAAATTCTAGAAGGAAAGAGGAATTACATGTCGAGTTGTCGAAGACTGTAGGCATGGTGAATAAGGCGAGCAGTGGAGTAATCATCCATCTTCCAACCAGCAAAACTCAAACTCTCCCTCCTACCAAGAGACAGTTTCACTCCTTCCTTCCATTTCCTACAGACGCCGCACGCCCTGCGTTTTTTCCGGCAAATATTCGCAGAAACCCCCAAAATTAGGAACAATAACAAAATTAATCGAACAAAAAGACATTCATAAGCAGAAATTAGCATCGATTACTGAGCCAAATCAGTGAAGGACGGGATCATCGCGAAAATATGAGCCAGTAGGTCAATCGGCAAGCGATCAATCTCAGGCTCCAACTCCATCTCGATCGGCCACATATCACCCGAACTCATTCCTCTCCGCTCCTCCTCCAGAAGTTTATCGTTTGACGCAGTGTTGAAAACCCAAAACGTGCGGAGAAAAGTCAAGCGTTCAACTCGTTACTGCACAGGAGAACCAAAAAAAGAGCAGGCGGAAGATTCTACCGGGGAAAGGAGAGAGAGAGAGTGGATACTGGCTTCATATCGCCACCATTACAAGAATCTGAGCTCCAGTCGCCACGATGGCGTTCTGATCTCTCATGGCGCTCGATTATCCACTGGATTGACCGTTGAAATTTCATGGACAAATTCAATAACTACTTTTTTTTATCATTAATATCTAATTAGTCTAATTCAACTAAAATAATAGCATTTTAATTCATAATTAAGTTTTAATTATTTAATTTGAGTACATGGAACCTACGTAAGCCTTCTTTATTGGTGGGTTGAATTTGGTAATTTTTTTTCAACCAAAAAATCAAGTATATATGTTTTTAATAATAGTATAATATTAGCGTGTAAAACATGTGCTAATTTAAGATTTACCATTCAAATATTTAAAAAAAAATTATATAATCCAATTTCAAAAGAATTTATGAATCATCCGAGCCTATAATATTTTCATTTATTTAAATTCAACCCGACCTCACCCAAATAAGTTCAAAACTCAATCAAAATCGTACCACTTAAGTCGGGTTGTTTCCAGACCATCAAATTTTTTAAACACCTTTTTTTTTCTTTTTAATTTTTAATTAAACATATACTAATAGATTTTATTTTATTTTATTTTATATTTCCAATGGTCGAGGTTATCCACACTAAAACATAAAAGTTGGAACTTTAAAAAACTGTGTAAATATTTATTGATATAGATATTTAATTGGTTAAGACATATATTATCGACTTTAATAAGGAATCGAGTTAAAATACCCTTTTCGACCTTATTAAATACCATATACGGCTTCGCTAATTTTGAAAATAAATTCATAATCTCGCACTAAAAAAATACCCTAAACCCTAAATTTTGTCTCTTGAATTTCTTCCATTAGAAACCCTCCACATTTTGTTCTACCAAAACTCTATTTTCTTCTCCACAAATGATAGCCGTAGGGTCAGATGTGTTTGGTGTCCCAAAATTTCGTCCATTGTGGCTGTGATGCCGCCATTGTTGACCTTAAAGCTTCCGGTTGCAAAAGCAGGAAAATAGTAGCGGCGGAAATGATGGCACTGAGGAGGTGACAATGCCCAAATGCAAACTTCTCATACTCTCCAACCTTTTCACTCTTCACTTTAAACTTTTGATCAACCAAACAATAATACCAAAAATGTTTTCAATATTCAACCTTATAATCGTTCTTAATTCAAACGTGCAAAACAAGAACAACCCACGCTCCATTACTTATGTTGGATTTATGCAAATTGATATTCTTTTCATGTTAACTACGGTGGACAATTTCATGCTTAATAATTAGAATAAATGAAGCAATTAATAAGGGAATTGGTGAGAAAGAGCACCAAATTAACTACAAAAAGGCTCGCTATTACTCTATTTTTAGAGAGTTATTCGGTTTGAAGAAGAATGTCAACAACTGTATTATTGAATTAGCAGTTAAACAACAAATGTTTAGATGAAGCCTACAACTAAAAAAAAAAAATAGACGGGTCCTAAAATGATTTTAATTATGAATTTGTTAAATGGAAAAATCTACATTGCCTAAAAAATGTAGCTTGCGTCAGAGGATGGTATATGGGGCTGTTTTTCAATATGATATCCAAAAATAATTTGACATATCGGAGGTTTCATGTCTTAGTAGTACCAAGATGGATGGATGTTCAGAATGTCCTTACAATATAGTTGACTAAGGGGTCAATTCTCGATAATCATGTTTTGAGCAAGCAATGAAGACCGATGACATCCTGAGACCTGGGATGATATCACGTATCATGGGTTATGTTGATGGGAATGAAAATAACGAGATAGGATGCAAATTCCATTTAAAGGACTTTGGCCTGGAGTAGAGACAAGATTGAGTCAAAGAACTTAGCATAGAGTAGAGGCAAGACCGAATCACAGGATATGGCCTAGAGTAGAGACATGTCGATTGGAGTTACAATCGAGTGAACATGATGCACATGTTTGAAATTAGTAATTGAGTTTAGTTCAATAGGCGAAGAAGAACCTCACTTAAGGTATGACGAAGCCACAAAGTTGAACGAAAAATAGTAAATGAGTTTGAGTTTCTCTAAAGGTGTGTCATGATCATGTCGAAGTTATGACACCAAAGTTTGAAAATTACATCCGTGACAGTTGGTATAAGAGCCACACTTTATATATGTATTCAAACAAGAACGATTGAAAATGAACTCAGTGAAGACTTCACAAGTGCACCATGAGTGTTAGACTAGATAGGACAGTTGTGTTGTTAGTATTAGAATCAGTATTGGGTTGAAGCTAGGCTCCTCGATATTTAAGAGTGTCTTATGTTGACATGCTATGGGGGATTCTTACCCCTCGTGAATCACGAACCAAACTCATTTGTCAAAGGTTTGAAGACCCAAAAATGGAGAACAAATAATCAAAAAGTGTACTAGGTAGGGTACTCTCCAAAGAACCATTACCATTAAAGTAATAGTGTTAATGGTTACAACAAAACAAGTTGAGGGTCAAGTGAGACATGCGCCACTAAAGTGTCAAGTTATGTACAATATAGGTGGACATGTCACTATCGATAGAACAACGAGTTGAGTGAAAATGAGCTGAGCAAATGGGTTGCTTACCCTAGAAAGAGAACTTAGTATTTTACATTAATTTATAAGACGTTCAAATTAGCTAATTTATAAGCATGATATATGTGATATGTGTAAATGATCGAAATACCCCTAAAAAGAGAACTTAGTATTCTACGTTATATAAGAAGATTCCACTATACCATGAACTTTGATATGAGTTAAAGAATTATGATTCAGGTGATTGACTAATTTAAATTCTTGTATGAGCGTGCATAGATGAACTAAGTTAAGATAAAGGCGTTGGAGCTAGTACGGTTTCACAATGACTAAGGTCGGGATATTTCTAGTAGACCGAGCACCAATGGATGTGAGAGGCAATTGTACCTCTCATTAAATTGGCATTCAATGGTGTGAATGTACCTCTCATTTACTTTGGTTGTAATATTCAAAGTTTCGAGCCTTTCAACACCTAAAACTCCAAGAACATTGGAAAGAGGGAGTCTACGTCGGGTGGCAGTGTCTAAAACAACTTGAATTCCTAATCTATTTTTTCGACCTCACCACCACCACCACCACGAGTCCCTTTATGAGGAATTAACCCTCTCCACCATATCAATGCTCATGTGTTCATCAGAGAGATTCTTCGGTCGTCTCTTTTATTAGATAATTGTTGAATTCTTCTCTGCCTATATTGAATATACTCAACGGTCTCATGCATGTGGTTCGCTATGGACCGCTTTCCCTATAGAAAAACGATGGGGTCAGTGAAAATATTTGTTAAAACCACCAATCATTCGAAAGAGCAATAAATTGATATAAGATATTTGTGTTTAATAAAAAGGTTAAATATGTTACATCCACTGGGCATATAGCCATTCCAAACCCCTCTTACTTCTTTCCTATTAGATAGACCTTTACTATTTTTTGATGTGTCAATACACAGTGTGTATGACCGGTTACCAAAATCATGTCTACACTCGCAAGAGCTAAAATGCCCAAAATGTACTACAGAGTGATGTGACTAGTTGTCAATTCTTACTGCCCGGTTTATATGTTATTGAAGTTGTTGTTACTTATTCACTTTTAGCTTGTGACATTGATTTATTTCAAATTGTTCTCTGACACATGTCCTCGCACATGTTTTCAAAAATATATTTCTTTCAAACGTAACTCGAAGCTCGATCATACACTAAAAGTATCCACAAAATTCAACTTTCTACTAACTTGTTCGTCGGGTTAAAACAAGTGTCGCACAATCACTGTCTCATGTCACAGGAGTGCGATTGTGACACCCAACAAATCAAATAAATATTTTTCTTTTCACTAATTTGTTCAATTCTTACACCAATTTCTCCGCAACTAAATGGGTGAACAATGATAGCGGGTCGAACGCTTCATATACATTAGACACTGAGAATGTTTGGTTAAATCACCATACCTAAATGTGTGCGAAAGTTATCTATTTATAATCAAATAAATTATAAAGATATGAAAATAGTAATGAAAGAAACAAACCATATATGGAAGATACATACGGTAAAAAGATAAATATCTAGATATTTACCTATAATAAAATATATATGTTAAACTATAATTCAGAACTAAATATCCTCAAGATTTGTCCATATATAACTACAATGGTGAGGAGATGTACACCATATCTTCCTCCTAACGAGATTTTGTCCAACCGACATTTAGAAGAAAAGGAAACAAAAACAAACACGACTAGACTTATCGTTATGGGTGCTTAACGCTACTGGTTGTTCCTACACCACGAGGGTACTGATTTACGACTAGAAGTACTAGCAAAGCTCCTGGGACGATTTCAAATAAAGATTTACAAAGTCTTCTCTCTCGGAAGCGAGGATATTTATTTATTTTTAACTATTATTAAAAATATGAAGTTTGCCTAATTTATGCTTAAAATAAAAAGAAAAAGAAAAAAATACACATAATTCCAACCTTGATTTGGTGGTCACTTTCTCTCCTTTTTCGCTGTCTTTAACGGTCTCACTCCCATTCTCCCTCTCTCGTGGGTGGATGTATATCGACTTCCGATGTCAATGTTGTTATCAGCCTTCGTCTATGCTAAAAGCTTAACCCGAGTTTGCTTTCTCAGTTTTGCTCTGTAATTGTTTTGCTCCGTAATTGTTTTGCTCCAAAGTTCAATTCATTGTGTTGTATTCTCGAGTTTTTCTTGTTTTCCCGATGGAGGTGAAAGTGAACGGGCCTGGAAATGGCGATTGTTCGAGTCGGCTTGTGGATGGACCTACCAACCCCATGGTTACTCCTTTGCTAACCGATCTTTATCAGTTCACTATGGCTTATGCTTATTGGAAAGCCGGCAAGCAGAACGAGCGAGCTGTGTAAGTTCTTTCTTCTATGTTTACGCAATGCGTTTCTGCTGCTGAGAATTCGGAATTTATGCGAAAATGAAAATAGGTGTTTATGAAACCTTGTTTTGAATTGAAATCATGTGTTTCTTTCCTTTTGGGTGATCAATCTTAGCAGTGAGTGCACGAATTTGATCTTTAACTTTTTTCCCCGTATTTTGTTTGTTCACTAGTTCAGCTGTCGTTTTCGGTTTTCAAATTGCATGCAAGCTGCAACAGAGTTGGGGACTTGTAAAATTGAATCGAGGGGATAACGCTTTTATTGTTTGAATTTTTCTTTATTTTCTGTATTAAGAACATTAGCAGTTCGATGGGAATTGTGAGGAGTGTTAGATTCTGACTTTTCATGTTTCCCTCTCAGTTTTGGTGCATGAGGACTTCTATTTTATTCTTTAGGTCTCATTTTGTTAGATTAGAGCTCCATTTGTTTTAGTTTGCCTCTTTTTGCTAGGCTTTCCTTTTGTATTCCCTTTGTATTGTTTCTTTCCTTCGCCTGCATGAAGCTGGAATCGCTAGTAATCGCCGGTCAGTCATATGGCGGTGAATTCGTATCCGGGCCTTGTACATACCGCCCGTCACACTATGGGAGCTGGCCATGCCCAAAGTCGTTACCTTAATCGCAAGGAGGGGATGCTTGATGAAAATATGGTTTCCAATTTAAAAAAAGAAAAGAAAAAAAAAAGAGTGCGCGGTAATCAAATGATTCATTGAATCACTCATCCGCCAAGTTCATATGACCTTGAACGTTTGGCCTTGATTTTTTCTCCACTCTGTTGGTTTTGAGCTCTGTATTTATTTCCCATTTCTTGAAAACAAATGGTTATTCATATTCTCATATAAATTATTTATTAGCTCTCTTGGTGTCTTGTCTTTGTGAAGAAACACCTCATTGCTTGTAGGTAATAGATTAGTCTGGGTTGGAAATTGTTGTTTCAAACTTCTGAAGTGGAACTATCTGTGTCAACTACTATGGTTAATCATCACTTCGAAACCATTTTTCTTAGTGAACAGAATGCTTTGCTTTGAATGGCGAACCTCAATCTTCTTGTGCTGCGAGGTTAAACAATTTTGATGGAAATTGTTATGACTTAGATGCTCTAGGTGATACACTAGTCTTGTTTGGAGGTTGTTATTCCTGACTTCTGAAGTGTCTTAGTTACGTTAATCTTGAAAAGCATGGTAAGCTTCAAAAACTATTCACAAAACCCAACCTTTACTGGGATTTAAAATTAATATTGGCATTTAATTATTTGTTTGGACATGGGCTGCTTCTTACATTCTTTTCTAATAAACAGAACTAATTTCAGCTTTACTGGGATTATACATTTATTGCAATATCTAGAAGTTGGAAGTCTGCCTTTTCCAACCCGGTTGATTTTCCTGAGTAAACCAGAATTTTTCATTCTCATCAAAAGCTATATGGTCCCTCCAGCGCCTTATTAGTCATGTTTGGAAGTGTCTTTGAGGGAGAAAATATGCTTATTTTATTAGAATGTTTTTTTTTTGTTGTTAAATTTTTGTGGTTCAGGTTTGATTTATATTTTCGGAAGAGTCCTTTTGGTGGTGAATATACAGTTTTTGCTGGTTTAGAAGAATGCATAAGACTTATAGCTAATTTCAAATTCACAGAGGAAGAAATATCTTTTATCAAGAAGTCTTTACCTTCATCGTGTGAGGTAACCCAATTTATTGATTTGTTTGATTGGTAGACTTCGACTTGTACTTTATTTTACGTCGTAGACCACTTCATGTTTAAATTAATCAGATATTGCATTCTATAAGTATAGCTGCTTAAATAAATTAAAATTTAATTAAGATTGGCCACCTTTGTTCGACACAACATAGAAAGAAATGCACCATTACCTCTTAAGTCTTAATGATTATAAAGATAAGACATGCTAGATTTCACTTTTTAATCCCCAGAAATAGAAATACTAATTAACAATTGGATGTACCTAAGAGGCTTGGGATTCAACATACATAATAAAGAATTCCAAAATTTAACTCTTTGGGTGAGTATAAAATGTAGAATCTTTGTAACAATAACATATTGTCTCTCTACTTTGCTAATCAGTTGGAACTCTATCTCGTGATCCACCTTTGGTCGGGTTTTCATTTCATTTATCAACGAAATCTCTGCTTTTCTCTCTCTCTCTCTCTCTCAAACAAAACAAAACAAAAATAAAAAATAAAAAAATAAAATAAAATAAAGGAAAAAAAAAAGAGAAAAAAATTAAAGAAAACTAAAAGTTAATTAGTTTGGATTATCTTCCTTCTATTATATAAAGCACACACTATAGTTACACTAACATATCAACCGTATTAGTTACATTTAGCATGCAATTATGATAATTTGGTGATGCTCAATAGGACTTCTTGCTTGTTGAATTAACTCTTATTGGTTTTAAATATAATGCACTGATTATCTTAGAGGAGCTGATTGTTCTGATGCTGAAGAATTTTTATTGATCAAATCTAGGATGCATTCTACAAGTACCTTAGAGAAATCGACTGTTCTGATGTCGAAGTCTATGCTATTTCAGAGGGATCAGTTGTTTTCCCAAAGGTGCCCCTAGTAAGGGTCGAAGGGCCAGTTGCTGTAAGTATCAAATTTTGTTCTCTGATGAAATCGTTAACATTGGATTCAGAAACCTATTTTATTTCTTTGTATTCATCCAAAAATATCTTTATAACTGCATAAACAGGATATTCTTCATAAATTTATACTTGTACTTATTTTTATTTCAGGTGGTACAGTTACTAGAAACTCCATTTGTAAATCTTATCAATTATGCATCTTTAGTTGCTACAAATGCTGCTAGACATCGATTTGTTGCTGGAAAATCTAAACTTCTTCTCGAGTTTGGACTTCGGAGAGCTCAGGTTTCAATTTCTTTCATTCTTCCTTTCTTTTAAGTTTTGCATTTAGCTTATCCTCATCTAGAAGAAATCTTTACTTGGTTCTAGGGTCCTGATGGTGGAATTAGCGCCTCAAAGTATTGCTATCTTGGAGGGTTTGATGCAACAAGGTAACTTTTCATTTCTTCCTATATTCTTGCATTTGATATTTTTTCATATATTTTTCTTCCAGAGTACTAGTGAAGGAATGACCTTAATTTATGTAATTTCTAGCCTTATGTAAGTAATATTTGTGTAGTCTCATTACATAGGGGAATTAGTTAACCTCCCTATTTTCAATTAAGAATATAGAACAAGATAGTTTATACTTTTGGTATCAGAGCCTCTCTAGTCTTAGTCTAGAAACTCTGACAAAACCAAATCCTCATTCAATCGGTGAAGCCTTCATAGCTGTCGATCATCCACCGTGACCAAGTTTCATTCGGAGCCTTCATAGACATCGATCATCCATTGTAACCAAATTTCATTTAGATCGTGAATATTGTTTTTTTTTTTTTTTTTTTTTTTTTTTTTTTTTTTTT
>NW_019268529.1:2408431-2409696 GCF_002738365.1 Cucurbita moschata
TTTTTTTTTTTTTTTTTTTTTTTTTTTTGTAGCCAATTTCATTAGAAAAGTACATCCAGGATTTTGTTCAACAAGAAGTTTCAATCAGGATTTTGTTCATCCAGAAGATTTGACAGAGCCATAACCATGCCGATTTCACGATTTTCCGTAGCCGATTTGTAGAAGATTTCTTGGATTTTCTGTAGCCTTAATTTGGGATAAAGCTTCAGGATTTCAGGATTCGCAAGGTTCTCAGATCTTGCCCACGGACAGCAGCCCTCAGCCCACTTGCTTCTAAACAATTTCCCATTTGGCCGACTGGCCCATTTCAATCACGTGCTTGAATCCCACTTGGACAAAAGCTTCAATTATAGGAGAAACGATCTAGCTTTAATCATATTCACATACTAAGACCACTTGGTCCACTTGGACAACAACTTTCTTTGCTTTGCTCCTTAAGAGATTCCAGACTAAGACCCATCGGTTTCATCTTTTTGCTTAAACCCTCATCATGTTAGAAGAATCAATTTTTCCATCACTAGTACAGGAAGTTTTTATAGGCCAAAAGAAAGGTGATCTGGAACCCATTCAATTATCATATCGACTCAATGGAAAAAACTTTCCTTAAGGATTAGAGGGCAAGAATTTTTTGGGTTTTTAGGTGGGTCAGGATAGGGAGCTATGGTCTCATTTGCAACTCATAGATGTTACTATTTCCTCCTTTGAAACCATGTTAGGTCTCAATATTAACCGGGAAAATAAATTGTGATCTTGGCCAGGTGGGAAGGTGGGTTGTGAAACAGGCTTTTTCCTTCCATCCATCCATCTCCGTTTGAAGACCCTTTGTGTAAACTTTCATTTGTTCACTGTTGAGTGGTGTTCCTATCTATTTTTTCCTCTTTAGGGATTTTTGTTCTACTTTTAAATCCTTATAAAAGCTTATGAGAGATTTTTTGTGGGAAGGGATCGATGAAGGGAGGCATGCACATTTGGTGATTTGGGATATTATGGAGAAGTCGGTGAATCTTGGGGGTGCTAGAGTTAGAAAATGTAAGGACCCTTAATAAAGCCCCATAGGCTAAATGGCTTTGGTGGTTCTTTGTTGATTCTAATGCCTTTACCATTAGATTATTGAGTAAATATGGTCTCCATCATGTTTTCCTCTTAGACATAATATAAAAGCCATCTCCTTTTGAGACTCTGTTGTGTGGTGACATTCATTCGTTTAGTGGTGAGTGGTATTCCTATCTATTCCCCCCCCCCCCCCCCCCCCCCCCCCCCCCCCC
>NW_019268529.1:2410035-2420234 GCF_002738365.1 Cucurbita moschata
CCCCCCCCCCCCCCCTCTTGAGGGCTTTTTGTTTTACTTTTAAGTCATTAGAGAAGCATATGAGAGGTTTTATGTGTGAAGGGGTCGACGAGGGGAGGAGTGCGCATTTGGTGATTTGGGATTTTATGGAGAAGTCACTGAATCTTGGGGTGCCAGAGTTAGAGAATTTAAGGACTCAAAATAAGGCCCCTTAGGCTCAATGGCTTTGGTGGTTCTTTGTTGGGTCTAATGCCCCAAACATTAGATTATTGTGAGTAAACATGGTCTTCATCCATTCAATTGGTTGTTTGGTGAAGGCAAAAGAAACTTCTAGAAATCCTTGGGAAGATTTTTCCATTGAGCTCCCTCCCTTTCCTTCTTTGGTCTAGTATTCTGCGGAGGATGGGAAAGAAACATACTTTTGGGAGGATAAGTGGTTAGGGATAGAACTATCTGCTCTACGTTTTTCCATTGAGCTCTACGTTTTCCAATGGGCCATGAGGGACAACTTTAAGTGGTTGAACAGTTGGAACAATAGGGCATCATTCTTATTCTTATTATTATATATGTTCATATTGTGAATCAATTTTATTTATTGGTACTCACTACTATGTGTGTGTGTCTATATATATATATATATATATATATATATTTATTTATTTATTAATTAATTGACTTTAAATTATTGCCATGTAAACTTAAAATTATGGCTAATGACTTAAATAAGCTATCAAGAGCAATATCAACTGGATTGATGATCAATATTTTTGAACTTCGTCCACCAAGAAATTGATTGGATATATATATTTTATTGTAATTTTTCTTTATTTTTTATCATTAGCAACGATTCCCCGTCTTCTCATTATCTTGATGTTTCCTTTGTTTCTTTTCGACCTATGTTTTTTTTTTATGTCCTAAAGTAGCTTTCTAGGGGGGAGGGGCGGGAAAGATTTCATCAGTCTGATCTGTTAGGTCTGATTGTTGCCTATTTAGAGTAAGTACAAGTTTGCATCAGCCTGTCATTCCTTCACTTCTTACTGATATAATGGCTCAAGTTAGAGTGTAGTTCCTATTTTCTATTAGTTTGATAGAATATATACTCTTAGATTAGTGAAAATGCTAGTAAACTCGTTCAAACACTCGTGAATATAGGGAAAAAAAAGTATATATCCTTAATTTCTATAGTAGCTTCAAATTATTACTTTTAAGCTAAACTACACTCTTCTCTTTTACACAGCAACGTTGCAGCTGGGAGGTTATTTGGGATACCACTTCGTGGGACACATTCCCATGCATTTGTTAGCTCATATATGGTTTGTTATTCTCTAATCAGACTTCTAACTTCTTTGCCAAGTTTGATGATGAAGTGCTCATTATGAAATACAAATAACTGCCAATTTCATTTGATTTCCCAAACACACACACATTTGTTAAAAAATAAAAATAAAAAGGCCATCTCATGAAAGGTGATGAAATTATAGAAAAAAGTGCGAAGGGGAAGTTACACAAAACACATGCCAAGTGGCATATACAGAAAAGGGAATTGTAAGAATAGTACTTTTTCTTATGTAATAAGAAATATTTTTATTGATGAGTTAAATTACAAATGCGGGGAGAAATTTTCCCTTTCAAAGGAAATAACAAAAACACTTTCTTTGGGCTCTAAGAGAAATTTTTACGAAAGAAATTAGACTCAATACATCAGGAGGAAGCTAAAAATAGAATAGATTTCCTTGTGTCTAAGTCACTCTCTTCTTAAAAATTCTTCCTATTGCATTCCTGTCAATAATGTGATAGGAGATCAGCTCAGGTATATATCATAAAAACCATGCTCCACAAATTTGAAATGCTGGATTTAGATGAGTGTGGTTGAAGTACAAGAGGTCATTCAGAATATATCTTTCCCTTCATAATGAAAAGTGTCTTAGAAAAACAGTCATAAACCTAATGGACCCATCTAAATAGAAGGTAATGTGCCTAGAAAAACAGTTCCAAGTTTCTAACATGCTCAATCTTTAAACTACATGTCATTTTTTGTTTTTATTTTCATTTAGCTATTAGAAGTTCTAAAGAAATGCCTCTAATTGTCAACTTCTTTGTTGAAAGGCTGACTTGTCAACATAATGATTTTAATGTCATTGGCATGTGATCGATATTTATACTGCTGGCACATCAATTTTTCCCTACATTAATCATTTGGCTCTGAGAATTTATAAATTCACATCATGACGGAACTAAAATAAAATACTTTACCTGATGTATATTTTTGGTATGAAAACATAATTTACCGTGAAAGGTATCAATATTGTCCGTATCATATTTCCATTTTTGAAGTGTCCTGGATCAAATCCTCAAGCTGGGATACAACAATTGCTCAAACCAATTAATATTTATATATCTGTAAGAAAGAATTTCACTGAAGATACGGAACTACAAAAGGGAAATTTCTACCTCAAGCCAAAGGAGTTACATAGAACTTCTCTGGCTGGACTGAAAGAGATGAAAAACTATATTGGTGAAAAAGAGGTAAGTTTATACCAAGGGATGACCAAAACCGATGGTCATAAAACCTATTGTAAGGTTGCTATTGTTCACAAAACAATTCTATGGTTCCTTCTGTTCCATGCAGACCATAAATATGTCGTGATGAAGTGTTGCCAAAGAAGTTTTTTTTTTCCCTTCTTAAACGGGTGTGTACAAGGCCAAGTGGGCCTTGGGCAAAGCAACAGACCAAGAGAACCTTGATAAGATATCATCACAAACCAATTAATACATCTCTCTTCAGTCAAATTATTTTGGCTTTTCATTCATCACATAAACACCATGTCAGAGGCATTTATCAGTTTGATTTCATTGCTACATATAAGTATGATTTGCAGAGCCCAGATGAGATCAAAGATAAGTCACTTCGTAGCAGTGATGGCTCACGCACCTGTGAAGATTTTCTTAGTGCAGCTCAAATGTGGTTAAACAAGATTCAGGTAGGGATCATTGTGTTCTTGAGGTTTTATTCTCTGTTAATGTTCAGATTTAAACAGAGAAAATTAAGGAGTTTGAGGTCGCCATTGGCAGTTTCCCACCTCTCAAAGTGCCTTGGTTATTATAATTTTACTTCTATCAATGCTACATGCTATTGATTATCTGGAGAAGAGTAAGCATTAAAGAGTGGTCAGGCCACAAAATGCATTATTAACTATACGAATTTTGTTTCAAACGGATTTGCCGCATTTTTTCAGTCTGATGATTATATTTATCCTTTTTCCATGCCTATGATATCTAATTATTTTATTTTTTCTATTATACCTTCTACTAATTTAGAAATCGTTATTATACCCAACTCTGCACATCTTTGCTGCAGTGGTTGCCTTCCTTACATGGCATTTTTGGTGAGACCAACCAAAGTGAGCTGGCTGCGTTCACGTCTTATGCTTTGGCATTTCCATCCGACTTCCTTGCTCTTGTGGATACATATGATGTGAGTTAAATAATTTATTTCATTTATTACCATTCTTTCCTTTGTAGATCAAGTTTTATTTCATTTATTACCGTTCTTTCCTTTGTAGATCAAGTTACCTTATCCAGCTAATTTCCCTTTTATTCGCACTTTATCATTGCTTAAATTTTATGTGCTATTCTAGTACAAGGATGCCCTCAAAATTTAGGAGAAATAATCAGACAGAAAACCTTGTTACTGTACTGTTGATTTTCCTTTTTTCTCCTGTATTTTTTGTATTATGATTCTATATTTATTATTTATATTTGTAATATTCTTGTCTTATTGGTTGATAGTCTTTCTTCTACCTAAGAAAACCTTGTTTTTATTTTGAACATAGAAGAAATACATTATCTTTTGTTTCAAGTGTAAATTATATTGCTTGTTTTTTATATTATTTTTTTAGAGAGGTAAATGTGTCCTTTATAACAGAGGAAGGCTAACGAAATCCCTAGTATCTAGGTAACAATAAATTTGAATAAATCCCCATTAACAATTAATCTAAATAAATCCCTAGATGTTAGGTAATAATAGGGAGGTCAACTTCTTTCTTTATTTAATTGGATTACATAACTATTTCCTAATTTAAGGCTGGGTATTACATTAATATTCCTCCTTCAACACTCCCATTCAAGCGAAGGAATAAACATCATTCCGCTTGAATATTAACTCTTGAAGCAATTTAGTATGATGTTTTATTTTTTATTTTTTTGTTAGTATACCTGTCGGTTGAAGTTGTGAGGGAACAAAAATAATGCATAGTATCCCTTTCTTTAGTTTCTCCTTGATAAAATGTCGATCATTTCAATATGTTTTGTTCTATCATACTGGATAGGTTCATGTGCAATATTGATAGTTAATCTGTTTTCGTAGTACAACTTTATCAGACCGTCTCCCATAATTTGTAAGTCATCAAGGACTATCTTCAACCATAAGAGTTCACATAGCCCTTGTGCAATATCTAGAAATTCTGCTCGAAAGTCTGATTTGGCAGATGATCTGCCACCATATTTTGTTTTTTGCTTCTCCATCCAAATTACCTCCTAGAAAAGACAATATCTCGTAGTAGATATCTTGTCCACTATTGATCTAGCATAGTCAGCGTTGGTAAGCTTCCAATGAATTGTTCTATTTGAATAAATTCCTTTTCTTCAAGTTCATTTCAAGTAACGTAATGCTCTATATGCTGCATGAAGGCCAGGCTCCCACAGATCATGCATGAGTTGGCTAAGTACACTCATTGAGTATGCTATGTTTGGTGGAGTGTGACCTAGATATATAAGTCTCCTTATTAGCCTCTAGTACATTTTTGTACACCGTAGGTTATTCTTTTGACTCTCCCAATTTCTTATGTGGATCCATTGGCATTGTTGCAAGTTTACATCTATTTTTTCCTATTTCCATCCATAAGTCTATCACATCTTTCTGTTGTGATATGAAAATACTCAGAGCTAAGTATGCTGCTTCAATACCGAGGAAGTACTTTAGCCTTCCAAGTTCTTTAATCTTAAATTCTTTCAATAATTTTCTTCTGAGTTTAAGTTTTTCTTCTTTATTATCTCCAGCGACTATGATGTTATTTTCATACACTAGAAGCACTATAACTCACCTTGATTCTAAATGCTTAATAAAGAGAGTGTGATCCCCTTGATCTTTTGCTTAATCCACAGTTTTTCATCACCATTGTGAATCTTCCAAACTTCGCCCTAGGTGATTGTCTTAGTCCATACAGGACTTTTCTTAATTTGCATATTTTACCTCTTGAGCTTTCAAATCCTGGAGGAATGTTCATGTAGATTTTCTCATCTAGATCAACATGAAGAAATGCATTCTTCACATCATACTATGTGAGCTACCAATTTAAGTTGGTAGCCAAGGATATCAATATTCTTACGGTGCTTATCTTTGCAACTGGAGCTATTATCTCCTCATAATCTATACCGTAAGTTTGATTGTATCCCTTAGCTACTAACCTTGCTTTGTACCTTTCCAACGTTCCATTAGTCCTGTACTTTAATGTGGAAAGCCACCTACACCCAACTAGATTATTTCCTTTTGGCCTATCCATGACATCCCTTAGCTACTAACCTTGCCTATCCACGACATCCCTTAGCTACTAACCTTGCTTTATACCTTTCCAACGTTCAATCAGTACTGTACTTTAATGTGGAAAGCCACCTACACCGAACTATATTTTTTCCTTTTAGCCGATCAACAACTTCCCACGTGTTTAAAAAGTGTATTTTTCCTTTCGGCCACTCCATTTTGTTCTGGTGCTATACAACACGAAGAATCATGGATAATGCCTTGAGATTGGAAATATGGGGATAAGGTTTGTTCGAAATAATCTCTAGTATTGTCAGTTCAAAAAGTTTTGATTTTGACTCCTCAAGTTGAGCCTGAATCATTCAGTGGAAGGCATGAATAATATTACTAACATCTGATTTTTGTTTGAGAAGGAATAGCCATGTGACCAGAATAGCCATGTGTCCAGAGTACAATCATCAATTAATGTGAGAAACCAAAGAGCTCCAGAAATACTTTGAATAGTTGAGGGTCTCCATATATCATTATGATGAAAAAAGGGTAGTACTTTTATTTTGACTAATGGGAAAAGATATATAAGTATGTTTGATAAATTCACATGTATCATACTAAAACTTACAGACTTTGAGTCCTTGAAACAAATTTTGTAACAAATTTGGAAACATAATTCTCAAACCTCTAAACGAAGGATTACTCATGCGAAAGAGATGTAATCAAATAACATTTTTATTAGAGGAACAAAGAAATGACATAGGTGCATGTTTAATTGTTCTCTCAAGTAATTGCAAATAGTATAGGCCATTTCAATTTCTTGGCAAGTCCAATCATCCAATTCGGACGAGGAGAAAATAACATTATAGTGGTGGTCATGGATAAGCTTTTGTATGGAAAAGAGACTATTAGATAGTTTTTGGACGTATAGGTCGTTTTTTGGTGTAACGGTTTGAGAAATGATACATCGCCTATTCTTGTCAGTGTGGGTTCCATTTTCCATGGTAATTTGTTTGTATGTATTAAAATATTGTGAGTGAGGGTTATGTAATCTGTTGTACAAAAGTCTATAATCCAAGAGTTAACCTGACTTATCCCGGAGGGTTTATACAAAAAAAGGGGAATGAAGACTTACCTAAGATTGTCAAAGTTCACGTTATAAATTATTTTTATATCTAAGTATTTAGTTAGATTTATTTTTATATTATAAAAGACATATGTACCTTTCTGAAAATTATTGCAACACATTTTCACTCCAAAAGGAGTTTATATCTTGAACATTTTATCATTTTCATTAATCAATGAAAATTTTGTTTCTAATTTAAAAAAAAAAAATCATAACTTATTATGTGAAAATTAATCAATTATGAATATATTTTTATGTGTATGTTCTTTTTTCTTCATTTGTTATAGTTCATGTTTCTTGTTGATGCCTGTATTTCTAACCAATGCCTTACTCGCATATATTTTCCAGGTTATACGGAGTGGAATCCCTAATTTCTGTGCAGTTGCTATGGCACTCCATGATTTGGGGTATGCTTGAAGTACACTTACCAGTTACAATTATGAAATGATTATATAATGAGTTTTCTGAATCAAAACTTGATTGGTGAATGTTTCTTTCTTTCCTTCTTTTTTTTCTTTTTTCTTTTTTCTTTTTTTCTTTTTTTCTTTTTTTCTTTTTTTCTTTTTTATTATCCTATTAGTGGCACTTAATTGTCCTGAAATCTTTCTTTATCGAGACTTCTATCTACATTTATGATTTGACTCGAAATGCACTGTTGCGCTACTAGCCTGGTTTACTTTTTCTGTAATTGGCCTATTTTACTGCTTAGTTTAAGTGATCACTGAATCGGTTAGTTGTCTGGGATGGTTTGGCTGTTGACTATTTGTTTAGTTTCATCTGGCAGCCAAGACAGTGAGGGTAAAAGGTATCAGTTGACCATTACAACCTAGTTTTAAGAGGCTATAGCTAGTCTTTGTCATTCTGTTATTGAATAAATTTCCTCAAGGATAAGAGTAATCAGAATATGGATTTGGATTCAGAGAACTTAAGTTGTAATTACTAAAGGTTAGAATATATTTACACCAATAAAAAGCCACAAAAGAGCAGAATCCAATCATTCTTCCAAGCTTCAATCTTTCCCTTGAAAAATTCTGGAGTTTCTTTCATTCCAAATCAACTAAATGATATCTCTTGTGATGTGAAGCCACATGACCTTCTTGGACTCTCTGAAAGAGTGGCAATGAGCAGTAAAGTCAGGCACAGAAGGACTCCATTGGAGAGAGATCCACAGTCCAACCAAAAACTAAAAACAGATTTGCCCAAAGGGTTAAGGAACAAGGGCAGTGGAAAACGATGTGTACTAGAGTAATATTGTTAAGCTTTACAATACTCGGGTTTTATAGTTTATAGTGTTGATCAGGTTTGATATAACGAGTTAATGGAGAGTTGCTGAAAATTGGTAATAGCAGACATAGTCCTATATACATTGGCCAAATTGTTACTTTCGAATTCAGGCCTCTGAGACTTTATTGATCTCCAATTTTCAAATTCAAATATTTTAAATTGAGCATATTTGACACATGTAGCTTTTCAAATTACTTGGGGATGAACTGGTTGATGAAGAAAGAATTTTCTTTGCACCTAGTAACGAAGTATATCACTTGCTAGCCAGATAGGTGTATTCATTGACTTAAAATTAAGCTGAATGATGGTTAATTTTATGTTTGACGTAATAATTGCATATTAGTTTTTTGATTATTTGGTAATAGTTAACTTTGAGGATTTATTGAACTTGAGTACTGAGTTCAAATAGATGGGACTTTGTATCCTCGACCATGTTATATGTTTTCATTCATTTATTGAACAGTTGTTTCTTGTTAAAAAAAAAAAAAAAAAATCTATTTATTGTAGGTACCAAGCTAAAGGGATTAGGTTGGACTCTGGTGATTTAGCATATTTGTCACGTGAGGCACGAAAATTTTTCATGACTATTGAAAAGGAGTTTGGGGTGCCTGGATTTCAAAATATAAATATTACTGCCAGTAATGACCTCAATGAGGAAACTTTAGATGCTTTAAACAAGCAGGTAATCATTTCGACCTAAGGGTCTTGATTTTCTTATATCTTTGGAATTGCTTTCAGAATTTGTAACAATGGGAGAGATTCATTTTCCTGTAGACATTTTTTGTATTTGTTTTACTGATAAACACTCCCCCACCCCCAAGGGTTGAAATAAGGGCTTGGGTGGTTTCGAATTGGAATGGAATCATTCTTCTGATAGACTCCCTTAAAAAGAAATTAGTATACACTCATGAAAGGAAAATAAAGTTAGCGAACATCGGGGCAAGGGAAAGATACATGATTGATATAATCACTACGTAGTGGGGTCGGTCAACTTGATGCGAGAGAGGCATGAGTGCAGTTCGATCTTGTGGTGTATTCGTTTGTAGTGAGTAGGGCCTCTTTCTCGTTGATCAGTTCAGCTCCGTTCGAGGGAAAGGTAACACTTGGAAACACAAAAATAAATAATAAAAGTGATCAGAACGTCGGTAGCCAGGGTGTCTCCTGCCACATAAGCTCTCAACAAAGAATACTGTGGACACACACAAAGAATCTATTCAGCTTAATTTTTTAAAAAGCTTACTCTCTTAGTGGGGACACACACACACACACACACAAGGAAGGGAAAAAGGAAAACTGACAGCCCGTTGAACTCACTAATTACAGTAAACATATCTACGCAGATTTGTCTAACATCAAATCAAATTCCTCCCTCTTTAGAAAGAAGAAGTAGAACTCATAGGGCGTGCAGTGTAATAGCTGCTACTGCTAGCCAGCTCATTTGTTATTAACTAACAAGTCGTTCGACTAGTTCGCTAGCTAGCTCAGCCATTAAATCCTGTGGATCGTTACAAGAAACACATGCAATCTCGAAGAGTTATAACAGATCATATGCAGACTGAGCAAGTTTTTCTTGATTTGTTTATCCTATGCAGGGTCATGAGGTTGATGCATTTGGAATTGGAACCTATCTGGTTACATGTTTTACTCAGGCTGCTTTAGGATGTGTCTTCAAGCTAGTTGAAATAAATAATCAGCCCCGCATTAAACTTTCTGAAGACGTTTCAAAGGTTGTGATGTTAAGTAATTTCTTGTAAAAATTGAGAGCTGATTTTTGGTTTATGTTTGCATATTATACTTTCATGCTTCTTTACTTATTTCTTCATTGTTTAGGTCTCAATCCCATGCAAAAAGCGTACTTTTAGATTATATGGGAAAGAAGGCTATCCTCTGGTAGACATAATGACAGGCGAGAATGAACCGCCTCCTCAGGTGAGTCCTTAACTTGCATTAAAGTATTGGTATGATTCTCTTTGATGGTCATTCATTCTTTTCCTTCCATCACTTTTTTTTTTTTTTTTTCTGCAACGAATGTTCTTATTCAATAAGGAAACAACAAAGCAAAAAAGAGCCAATACGGAATCTGTCATCTCCATTTTAGTAAAGAGAATGATACGATCTCCTCAAAAAACTTAGAAAAGGAAAATAATTATCAAAGCCTATATATTAACAAGAGCACGCCTCATCCTAGAAAAAGAAAGAAACAACACCTTCCTTGCCCTTTTTTGATAACTTTAACTAGTCCAAAGGGTTTCTTTTTTTTTTTTTTTTTTTTTTTTTTTT
>NW_019268529.1:2420679-2489242 GCF_002738365.1 Cucurbita moschata
TTTTTTTTTTTTTTTTTTTTTTTTTTTTTGACAATCCATTCCATGATGGGGAGTGAATAAACGTTTTGACTTCTTACTTTTCTACTCCACGTCCTTGTAATCCACAAAAGAAGTTTGTTGCAACATAAAAATGTATTATATCTACCACTGATATAGGAACTTCGTTTGGAATGCATTTCTTCCTAGCGATCTAGATGAGGAAACCTACCTGAGCATTTCTTAAGGATTTGAAAGCTTAAGATGTAAAGTATACAAATTAAGAAAGGCCTTGTATGGACTAAAACAATCCCCAAGAGCAAAGTTTGGAAAATTCTCAAAGGTAATGAAAGACTTTAGGTATAAGCAAAGTCGAGGCGATTCTCTCTTTATCAAGCACTCAGAAACAAGGGCAATTACAGAGTCACTAAGGATAAAAGATGAAGAAAAAAGTGAACTCAGAAGGAATTGATGAATGAATTTGAGATCAAGGAACGTGGAAGACTAAAGTACTTTCTCAATATTGAAGTAGCATACTCAACTCAAGGCATTTTCATATCACAACAGAAAAATATGATGGATTTATTAATAAGCTCAAGAGGTAAAGTATGCAAATTGAGAAAGGTCTTGTATGGACTAAAACAATCACTAAGGTCGTGGTTTGGAAGATTCACAAAGGTTTTGAAAGACTTTGGGTATAAGCAAAGTTAAGGAGATCACACTCTCTTTATCGAGCACTCAGAAACAAGGGGAGTTACAATGCTCCTAGTGTATATAGATGACATCATAGTCATTGGAGATAATGAAGAAGAAAAGAGTGAATGACAGTCCCGCGAAAAATGATAGGTGTATATAGATGACATCATGTGGATGGGTTAGATATGTTGTATGCCTCTAAAAATGACAGTCCCGCGAAATTTGCAGCTTCTACAACTGCAATAACTCGGCCTAAAAAGCTCACATCCTGTACCTTCCACAAAAATTGTTTTTAAGATCTCCAAAAACCAGGAGACTGCAGCATTAATTTTGCCCAAACTCTAGCAATGAAAAGAGTAACAAAATGATATGTCCACCTCTGCAGGTCCAACCCCTTCTTTCCACCTTAAAAATGATGTGTCCAATGAGTTACGGAAAATGAATGGTTAGGTTTGGAGGGAATTTTAGATACGTAAGTAGTGGTGTGCTTACAGAAACAAAATTGAATTTGCAGTGGTTTATATGTAAACAATGGGCTTAGAAAAACAGTGAGTGGGCTTGCGGAAATAGTGGACCAATTTTTTTTTTTTTTTTGTAGGGTTGCTGAATGGATTTTTCCCTAGCGTTGCTGAATGGATTTTTCCCTAGCGTTGCTGAATGGATTTTCCCTAGTGTTGTTGAATGTAAACTATGGACCGAATGGGTTTGAGTTGGGTTGTCAAGGATTTATAGTGGTGGCTCTTCAAAAATTTGCTTACGTAGGATTGGGATTATAGAAATATGCTTCCTTAGGTTGGATTGCGATTACTATTGGACCAATATGCGAACCTGGCTAGTTGGAAGGCAGAACAATTGCTTTTCAGCCTAGTCTGCAGCTATGAAGTCTCCAAATGGAACTTGATCTCAATGGATGGTTGAGAGGTATGAAGGCTTTACCAATTGAATTCGGGTTTGAGTTATTGCACTAGGGATATGTGAACTCCTATGGTTAAAGATAATCCTTGATGACTTACAAATTAAAAAAGAAAGTCCGATAAAGTTGTACTGCGACAACAAATCATCTATCAATATTACACATAATCTTATCCAGCATGATAGGACAAAGTATATTGAAATTGATCAACATTTTATCAAGGAGAAATATGCATTAGTTATGTTATGTGCCCTCTTAGCTTCAATTAGTAGATATACTAACCAAAAAACCTCACAACGAAATGTTTCGTGAGTTAGTATCCAAGTTGAGAATGGCTGATATCTATTTCTAGGCTTGAGGGAGTGAAGAAGAGTGTTAAGGCATGACCTTGATTTAAGAAATATTTGTGTAATCCCATAAAATAAGGGAAGTAGTTGACCTTATCTGTATGGTTACTAGTATCTAGGATTTGTTTAGATTTATTGTTACCTTCTATCTATAGATTTATTTAGCCTTTTTTATATTATAGACGACATATGCATCCCTCTCAAAAGAACTATGAAAAATAGTAAGATAATTTACCTTACTTCATTTGGTTAAAAGTTAAAATTCTCTTTTTCTACCAGAAATCAACCATTGATAAAAGAATATGGCTGGTTACATGCTGCTCAGTATAAATTGTAGCTTTATTTCATCGTGAACTTTAAATAGAAATCCTTGGATAAGCCTCGAGTAATTCTCCAACATAACGCACAACTATTCTAACTTGTGAAAGCATAATATTCTCGTTCAAAAGGTTGGGTTTGGATTTGGTAGTGACTATTTTCTTAACCAAAAAGAAAGCTTAGTGACTATTCATACAAAAATTAAACTATTTCATTTTATTTTCATGGGAAAACGGCAGGTGGGCGAAAGAATTCTCTGCCGTCACCCATTTAATGAATCGAAAAGAGCATATGTGGTGCCACAGCAAGTAGAGGAGCTTCTCAAGTGCTACTGGAGTGGAAAATCAGGTTAAAACCTGTGTATATTTTTCACTGAAAATTCCATATTCAAGCATCCAATTAATGGCTAACTCAATTCCTTTCTTTTTTTTCTTCCCTAAAGGTAAAACAGCAGAATGTTTACCAGCTCTGAAGCACATACGGAGTCGTTGCATTAAACAACTCGAGAACATGCGTCGTGATCACATGAGAAAACTTAATCCAACTCCATACAAAGTATACTATCAAGACATCTCAATCTCATTGGTTTTTCTTTCATCGTCTTGATCAGATCGGTTTGACAAGTTTACAATGTTATATGCAGGTTAGCGTGAGTGCGAAACTGTACGACTTCATTCATTTCTTGTGGCTAAATGAGGCGCCTGTTGGGGAGTTGCAATAAAAACAGCCATTATTGGTCGCTCTAGCCCAAAGTAAGACTCGTTGTTCCTATATAGACTCGTTGTTCCTATATAGTACAGATAAAATGATACAGCCACTTGCTCCAAGCATTGCTTATGTGTCTCTGCGTTGAATAAAATATGAACAACCGGTTGTCTCTATTATATATAAGAAACTTTTGGTCTTCCACTGCCATTAGTTTGAATGAGAACATTATCCTAATTTTGATTGAGTTACAATTTTCTTTTTGACCTGAACATCTCATACAAATGCTTCTATTTCTAGAATTGGTTTAAACGCCAATTTTTACCTCTATTCCACTTTATTTCTAAGCTTTTGAACCGTCTATTTTAGTCCTCGAACTTAAAAATTAAAAATATATTTCATTTTTCGATCCTTACTATTATTTCCATATGCTAGTTTGTGGGAAGGTAAATATTTGCATTTATTAGCTACAGGTCTTCCCCATAAATTTCTAGTTGAACTATTATAGGCTATGGGATAAGTTATGTCCCAAGACATAATCATTACAAACATATAATGAACCCAAATTTCTATTTACCTAGAGATGCTATAGTCATTATAATGTAATCATTTTATGCAGAAATAAGCGTTTAAACGTTATCATAAAACATAAACTTCATTTTTTAACATTGTCATAGTCTTATGTGTTTTGAAAATATCTTTAAAACGACGCAACAAAATACTAAACATAAAAATAAAAATATTCTATTTTAATCTAAGTCTAAGAAAATAAATGCAACTACATTGTGCATGTGTCATGGTGTCGAAATGTGATATTGTCGTTAACCGTATTCTAAGAAATACTCCGTAAGTTTATGAGTGGAACCTAACATACAAATCATGAGTGGCACTTATCATATTAGTTTATTTTCTTACGATGACTGTTGTAAACGGACAATTGGATGTGTATTTAATTTTCTATACACGGTCTACACGTGTCCATCAGTCAATTTGCACACCTCTTGGGCCCCTTTCTAGCCGGGTGAGCATTCTCTGGTAGCTGTTGATATCGAACATCCGTTAGGAATAGCGACCATCATGGCAGCATTATGGTAAACATAATGATTGTTTACCTGTCTCGTAGCGTACACGTCCATACTATCGTAAAAGGAGAAGGGGTATCCCCCGATGCATGAACACATAATAATGCATGAGGTCTCAACATTTATCCATTTTCATTATTATGTATTACAAGCCCACTAGTGTCTTCCTTCGTCATAACATTTTCATCATAGCTTTGCATGCGTATATCCGGGTTGTACATAATGCCAATCTGTCAATTGCATGTCAATCATATCACCTATCATTCAAGTAGAAGCAAGGCTCACCTGTACAAATGACATCGTTGTTCCAAAAGCTATAGAAGCAAAGATAGGACAGCTACATGTAGTAGTCTCGAGGTTAGATGGGATGTATGCAAACTTTATTTTAATTTGAGTTATTTCTATTTTTTATTGTTTTTGCTAATAAAGTTGTGATTTAAATAAATTTCTTAGGTACGCTTATATACATGACATCCATCGTTATAAAATGTTTTAAATGATTTCAAAATTACAATTAAAGCCTTGTTTTTTATTATTAAAAAAAAAAAATCTTGTTACCTTTGCCATTTTCATTGGAAGCTGTGCAAGAAAGCAGCGTCACCGCCCGTGGAGCTTATCAATGTCGGGGCAAGAGCTTATTATTATTATTTATTATTATTATTATTATTTAAAATCAATTTTGCTTTCCGGCGCCCACAAGGTATTTATTTTATCCACACTTTGCGGCCCTATTTTTCTGTTCTTTTTCTTTCTTTTTTTTCTATTTTCTTTAATGCCATTTCTGAGGATCTCGTCAAAATTTTTAGAAGTATTTTTGGACGTAGACAACCGAGAAGAGAAAACACCAACCATTGTTTTTCATGCAAAGGAGACAGATCATCGAGTCAGGTCGAGCATCACTCATGTGTTACGCGTGTGGTCTATCACAACCTACTCTCTTCATGGTATGGTTGTGACATTCTCCGCCACTTAAATTAGTAATCATCTTCGATGACTTTCTCGAGGCACAATCTCATCCTGGATTGTGACATGGTGCTCTCCAAGTTAATGTCAAACAAGAGCATGCGATCAACTCCTCGCAATCAATCCCCTAGCTTGAGACTACGTCGACTCAGCTTGGCTGCAATAGGCTCAATTACCTATTTGGACCATTCTAGAGCGTCCTCGACCCAATTAAGACTAGAAAAAGGTTATTTTAGTGAGGTTATTAATAATTATTACTAGTTAGAGCTCATTTTAAGATAATTAGGTTGAATTAATTGAATGAATAATCTCTATGATCAATTGCTCGAATGAATGAAATGTTGTAGGTGGAATTGGAACTCGTTATGACTGAATTTAGTAACGATCAACTAGAAGAAGCTTAGGAGCATCGAGTTGAGCTTGAATAGTAAGTTGAACTTACTGTTAGAATGTCTACATGTTATTAAATTAATGACGATAAGTTTTATGTGATATATGTGTACTCATATATGATCGATTATGACTTTGTACGACTATGAATATGTTATAGGAGATACCACAAATATCAATTTGTAGATATTACGAAAGATCGTGATTATGAATGCATGCCCCGTGAAATGATGAACTCATAAAATGTTATTGTGCATCATATCACTGAACAAATGATTTAAAAAGTATGACCTCATGCATATTATATGCTCATATAGTTATTGATTATTTCTCTAGTTATGTAATGTACAGACGCATCCACTCAAAATATTATTTGGACTCATTTCTTTTATGTTGGTTTTGGTAGCACGAGTGTGTGCTAACGAGCCCACCTACTGCTCCCACGTGAAATTGACTTTTGATTGTGTCGTAAATAATCATAACTTAAACATCAATAACGCGTGAAATTGAGTTTTGATTATATATATATATATATATCTATATCACATTGGTTGGGAGGAGAACGAAACACTCTTTAAGGGCAGACGTGTTTTAAATCCTTGAGGGAAGCTCGAAAGGGAAAGTCCAAAGAGAATAATATCTGCTAACGGTGTGCTTGAGCCGTTACAAATGGTATTAGAGGTAGACACCAGGCGATGTGCTAGCAAGGAGGCTCTTCCCTGAATGGGGGTAGACACAAGGCGGTGTGCCAATAAGAACGCTGGGCCCCGAAGGGAGGTGAATTTGGTGGGGATCCCACATCGATTGGAGAAAGGAACGAGTGTGAGCGAGGACACTAGGTCTTGAAGTGGGGTGGATTGTGATATCCCACATTTTCCTAACAGACGCATTTTAAAGCTTTGAGGGAAGCCCAAAGGAAAAGCCCAACAACAACAATATCTGCTAACGAAGTGCTTGGGCCATTACATACAATATATACTTTAACACCTCGATTGTCCAGAAGTCTTCTCGAGCAAATGAAACGAATGAAGTCGACTTAGACAAATACATGGTATGAAAACTTATACGAGTACACAATTTATGAGAGAAGGAGGTTATTTGACCGAGCAAACAGTGCCTAAGACATCGAGCCATTGAATCAGATCCATGTTGCAAATTGTATGTAACGTTGCAACACTCCCAGCTTTGTCATTGACACTTCCAACTTGTCTGCCCTTTTTGTTGCCATTATTATTTTTAAATTTATGGTATTTAATATCACTTTATTCAGCTACCTTGGAATTTGGAACCTACATTTCTTTTATTAATAAATTCTAATATGTTTTATTTTTCTATTAAAAATAAAAATTTTAAAAAAAAACCTAATTAACTTTTTAAGAATAAAATTAAGGGTAAAATCGAAAATTAAAATCATTAAAGACCCATTAAAAATTACTTCAAAAATGGGTCCTATTGCATAGTTTCGAGACATATAATATAAAATACTTTTATTTGAAAATTTCAATACAAGACGACAGATCAACAAGGTTTCTAAATTGGATTGAAGTATAGTTTGTGTATTTCAATATTAGTGCGACGAGTTTCTTCTCTTGATACAATTCCTTCTCGACTCATGAATCGAGGTCATCATATGTAGATTCAACTGGATCTAACAAGAAAGAACACTCATCGTGAGACCCAACTTAGTAAGTTGTACTCTATCGACTGGAATTAAGGTTGTTGTATTTTGAGTCGATTAGAAATAAGAAAAGGAGTAACGTGTGTCGTGACTCGGATCAGTAGGTTATGCATGTGGGCAAGTAGGGGAAGGAGTAAGACTGACAATCAAGCAGTGGCAGCGATGCAGATTCGGGTAACTTACAACTTGCTCTCATCTCATCCCATTCTTCTTCCAATATCCATTGCACTGCTCTGCTCAATACTCATCTCACCACACCACACCCCACCCCACACTAATATTATTATTATAATCGGTTCTTCGATGTACTTTTTGAGCTCCGATCTTGTTTCTTACGAGCAGGTCAAACATGTTAAATTAGATTCTCAGTTCCTTCGTGAATTTGTTGTTACTGTATGTACCCTCTCATCTCTAAGTTGTTGGCATCTTCACGTGTTTCTCGACCTCTCCTTGAATTTTTCGGATTCAAACTTCACATTCGTTCAAATCTGATACTTAACTTGCACGGCCATTAAGGTATGAATTTTGATCTATAGATGTCCATTTGATATGCAGGGTTGAGATTCTTCATTAGCTAAATGAAACCAGTGATAAGGATTATATTCTTATCCTACACTTCCACGCCCGCTTTATATATGTGTATGTGTACACGCATGAGTATTTCTTGTTTCCATTTATTTGAGTAAATATGTTAAATATTATTAGTAATAAGATGGTTGTAATATTTAAATTTAATTTTTTATAAATTAAGTTGGTAGAATATTATATTTTGTTTAGACCCGAGAAGGTTTCGAGTCTCCATCCCATCTGTTGAACATGGGTTAGATCCTACGTCGTTTGAATTTTAACCATAAATACAAAACTTTCCATTTTTTAAATATTTCAATATTTTAATTAAAATAGGTAAAAATCGAAATAGAATATTGTGATATAATATTCTAAAACGTTATATTTCGATGCCATAAATATTCTGTCTAATAAATTTTTGTTAGCGTGAGAGAATTTTGTACAATATTATTGAATTTGGATGAGATGCTTTTATTCCATTGATTTGAATCGAACTCACTCAAATTTAGAATTTATTATCAATTTTAGAATATATATATTTGTGCTCGCAATACAATTATACGTGCATATATTTATTTTATTCTTACGAATAAGGTAATTTTTTATAATATATATTAAAATTAAATTACAAATTTAAATTAAATATTTGAAAACAAAAATAAATATTTTACATTCTTATTACAAACAAAAATTTGAATAAATAAATCAAACCATTCGAACCAACCCAATCCAAAAAATATATGATTGAGTTGGGTTCATAATTTGAATAATGGTTGTTTTGGTCGAAAAATTTATAGCCCGAACAATGGGTTGAGTTTTAAAAATGTTCAAACTTGATCCAACTCGACCCACAAACACTTTTGATACAAACCAACACTAGTCACGAGAGGAAACTTTGATTAATAGAATCAGAGACTTAGCTCTTCCGTCCAACCCTCCAAACTTTGAAAGACCCTTGAATAAAAAAAATTAACACCTCCCCATACCAAATTCGATCAACCAAGAGATAATTTTAAAATTAAATTAACTTTAGAATAAGAGAGGTATGACTTTCACCCTTTTGCCCTTTACCAGAATTACAAGAATTATGAAATTAAAAATAATAATAAATTTTTATAACAATTTATCAATCAAGTGCAATTTATAACCACTTCATCTACTATTTTAACCGTGCAAATATTCACTTCTAAATCTCTAAATGGTCCTTCCTCAATCAAATCAGCTAGTAACACATGAAATAATGGTTGAACCGAGTCTATCTAATCTTATAGATGAAGAATAAATGTTTGTTAAATCTTCTTAGCCTTAAATCGTGTAATAAGTCCAGTTGAATCGTGTAATAAGTCCAGTTGAAACATTTGGAACGCCATGTTCCTTATCAACATTTGTACCTACTTTTTCTTTCTTAGAGTCAATATCTACCGTTCATCGAACGATACATCGGACCTAAATATTATTTTAACAAATTGTTCGATCTATCATAGATTGATCTTAAATGGTACGAAAATGAGAAAAGATTGAGGTTGGTCGATTATTTATAGATAAAATAATAAAATGAAAGGCTGAAAAGCAGGCAATGAGTCTTAGGGAAGAGGTGAGTGTCTCTTTTCTTGGAACATGGATTTTGGGTTTCTCAAATGCCAAATTATAATGTTTATATATCCTAAATATCTTATCTTATAACATAATTCAACATTTTCTATATAATTATTATTATTATTATTTTTTATTTATGTTGAATTACTTCAATTTCCCAACATATTTGCTCATATCAGGGTACAACTAGTTCAAAATCTTAAAATATAAAAATATAATAATTTGTTCAGTATTTTAATTCATTGAAATTTGAACTAAGATTTTAAATCTGGATTCGACATGTGGTGGTCCTGACATTCGCTTTATATTAAAATGTTTTTAAGAGTAAAGACTATTCTCACAAACCAACATAAGTCATTTCAACATTTTTTGTGACAGGATGTCACCATAATATATAATTTTGCTTCACCACGAAAATGAATGTGCATCTTATTGATATAAGTAGTAACTACCTATTATTTCGAATATTTCTTAACTATAATTTCATATCCTCAAAATAGGTAGTAACGTCGTACTAAAAAAAATCACTTTTCATCCTTTTAACTTTTAATAAAGTAATAATTATGTGGTTAAATTTTGATTTATAATGATTCAGTTCATATACTTTCAATTTTGTATTTACTCCGTTTTTAAATTTTTTTTCATGTTGTAATGATTTAGTCTCTAATATTAAAAAAAAGACCATTAAAATTAAATGTCGATGTTTATTATTTAATAATAATTGAAATTATTGTGAGCAAATTGTAATTATCATTAAAAGTTTAGAAATAAAAGATGGACATTAGAGCTTTTGTTTTTTTTGTACACAACTTGATTTTATTAAAATTATTGGATGAAGCAGTGAAAATTTGACGGTTAAAATTACAATATTTATCTAAGTTTACAGTTTTTAACCTGAAAAATTGATAGCAATGGCAAATTTAAGGATGTATTTGACATTTTACTCAATTTTAAATGCATTGGTTGAAAAGTTAATTTTTATTTTCTCAATTTTAGACTTTAGCATATTCTTCAAAACAAAAGCAATTTAAAAAAAATATTAACAATTTCCTCACATTATCTCACCCATTAAATGTAATTTTAGAGAGAAAAAAAAAAGAATTTATTTACTTTTGGAGATAAATACAATTTTTTTTTTGAAATATTGAAATAGATATTCAAGCAATATTCAAACACTAAAAAAACTGAAATATATAATTTAAAAAATTAAAATGATATAATTTATCTTTTAATTTTATTCAATATTATCATCGTTTTCACATAATAATTATTGCCATATATACATTGGCGACCTTATTTTTAATAGGAAAATAGAGACGTTAAAATAATTTTTTTAAAATATTAATTAAAAAAAAAAGGCCCAATTTTAGAGAATGAATTTAAACATTAACGTATCCTAATTCACATTATTACTAATCATACATAATTTTATAGAAAAATACCTAACCATTTAAATACAATAAAAGATAGAGAAGAATATGTAAAATTATATTGGTATATTCAATCAACGAAAATATCTTAAATTCGTAAAGATAACGGCCAAAAATCTTCCGTGGTGATCATGTGCCATAAATACTTCTAAAATTCTTTCCTTTTTGATTTCATATGATCTTCGGCTTACAACTCCGTTTCCTTTTATGGAATTACCTTTAAGAATCTTCGAATTATATATTCATCGCTATTTCTATCTTCTTCGCCAAGAAAGAAACCCATCGGAGAACCAAAAAGATTTAGCCTTTGAGTTTCATCAATGGAGTGGGTTCGAGGAGATGAACTGGGTCGTGGAAATTTTGGGACGATCAGTTTAGCAATTCTCACAAAGGGCTTCGATCAGTTTCCGCCATTAATGGCGGTGAAATCCTCTGTTTCTGTTTCGGTGTCCTCTGTTTCGCTGAAGAACGAGAAGAAGGTTTTGGATCGAATTGGGAATTGCCCACAAATCGTTACTTGTTTTGGCGATGGATTTAGTGTTGAAAGAGATGGGGAGAAGTATTATAATCTGTTCTTGGAGTATGCCAATGGCGGAAGCCTTGCGGATACTGTGAAACTCCACGGCGGTGGGTTGCTGGAATTTGATGTTCGACGGTATACGAGGGCGATTCTTTGTGGGCTTCGGCATGTTCATGGTAATGGGTTTGTTCATTGCGATTTGAAGCTTTCCAATGTGTTGGTTTTTGGGAATGGTGAGGTTAAGATCGCTGATTTTGGGCTTGCGAAAGAGGCCGCGGCGGCGGAAACAGAGGAAACAGAGGAGAAATTTGAGTGGAGAGGGACGCCGATGTATATGTCGCCAGAGACGGTAAACGGCGGGAAGTATGCGCCGCCGTGTGATGTTTGGGCGTTGGGTTGCGCCGTCGTGGAGATGGTGGGAGGAAAGCCGGCGTGGAGGGTTAAGCCAGAAACGGATATATTTGGGCTGATGATGATGATCGGAGTCGGAGACGAAGTGCCGGAGCTGCCAGAGAATTTATCGGAAGAGGGGAAAGATTTTCTCCGTCGGTGTTTCGTCAAGGATCCGAGGAAGAGATGGACGGCGGAGATGCTTCTGAATCACCCATTTGTGGCCGGTGCCGGTGAGACTGTTACATTAAAAGAATCGAACTTAACAACCGAGTCGCCGACGGGTCCTTTCGACTTCCCGGAATTCATTTGTTCTTCAAATCAACGTTGTGAGGAGATGAGTTTGTGTTGTTCTAGTTCGACGGCGGAGATGATGAATAGACTCCGACGGGTAGTGACGGAGAAGCCATTGGATTGGTCTTTTACAGAAAGTTGGGTGACAGTGAGGTGATGGAGAGAATTTTTATTTGATTTATTTTTGGGTAGATAAAAGTAGGAACAGTAGAAAAAATATTTTTGTGAAGGATTATTCCACGGTTCTGTTCTGATTGCGAGACAGTTTTGTCACTCTGTAAATAATTATTAATGTAACGACAGAACATATTCAACTTGGAAATTGTATATATTTTATTATTTATTCGTAACAAAATCTGGAATATACTATTGCTAGGGACATGCCTGGAAGAGAAATTCTACGTAAAAATGATATTAAAAATTATTGAGATGAGTAGTCTCTCATTAACTAATTAAGATGAAAATCACGAGCTATAAGTCAAAAATACTGTCTCTATCGGTATGAAGTCTTATAAGGAAACCAAGAGTAGAGCAATGAGAGCTTATAATTAGAGTGAATAATATTTACCAATTTGTTCGATAGGCTCCAAAGAAGGAGCCAAGCTTCGATCAAGGAGAGACTGTTCGAGAGTTCCAGAAAATAGGACGATGCAAAGTAGTATGACATGTCTAGTACTCATTTGGCGTCAGTTGAGTTGAAGGTTTTGTTTGTAATGTTTGGAAAAAAAAATATCTAGGAAAATAACATCAAAATATACAAAATATTTTCAATTATTTTATTATATTATTTAATTTTAAATAAATAACTCTCGATAACTATTCTCTTTTTATAATTAAAATAGTTTTAAATAATTTATTTTTCGTTTTGGGTAGTTTTTAATATTTTTATTAATTAATATTTATTTTTATTTTTATTTTTATATATGTAGAGGGACAGGAAATAAAGAACATTAGACCCGTTTCCCGCCAAAAAGCACAAGTTCTTCCCGCCATTTCGACTCCAAACCCTGACGCAAATTCGCACCAACAAAATCCAAGTTAACTCCAGCGCCGTCCAGATTAATTTCTAATCAGAAATGGCGGACGAGCAGCCTTCAGCCGCAAATCGCCGGAGGAGCCGAGGATCTGAGGCAACCGCTCGCCTTCAGGCTCTGGAACGTCTCAAAGCCATCCGCACTGGCGGCCGTCGATCAGAAGCCGGTGGTTTCCAAGTTAAGTTGGAGAACCCTATCTACGATACGATTCCCGAGGACGAGTATGATGCTCTTGTCGCAAAGCGGCGCGAAGAAGCCCGAGGGTTTATTGTTGACGACGACGGTCTTGGATATGGAGACGAAGGCGAGGAAGAGGATTGGTCCAAAGCTGGGATTTGTTTCTCCGATGAGTCTGATGGCGAGCCTGAGAAACCTAAGAAGAGGAAATCAGAGAAGAAAGAAGCGCAACCGAAGAAGCCCTCTTCTACTTCTCTGTCGGCGGCGGCTGCGATGATGGGGAAACAGAAGCTTTCTTCGATGTTCACTTCATCGATCTTCAGGAAAACGGGTAAAGATGATAAGGCTAAAGGGTTGGCTTGTGACAGTATTGTCGATGATGTGATTGCCGAATTTGCGCCGGATGAGACTGATAGAGAGCGGCGTAGAAAGGGGCAAATTGGAGCTACATCGATATCGAAAACATTTGCGCCTGTTTCTGCTATGAAATGCGAGGGAATAATTGCTCAGAGTCTTAATTTAACTGGTGGATCTGAATTGGTTAAGGGTACTGTAAACGGGAACTCTGGAATGACCAAGGATTTCACAAACAGTGATTTGGAGTCTGTGCAAGCTGATATAGAGATCCAGGGAAATGGTGAAACTAAGAAATTTGATTCAAAGGATAATTTAGATTCTGAAATGAATCTGGTTTCAGTTGGGCAATCTCATAATCCTTCGATCAAGGATGATGTAATTGAAGATAATATGCCAACTGTGGTAGAAACGAAGTCAGAAGCTTTAGTGAAGAAGGAGCCGGTTTGTACTTTGAATGCTATGATTAGCGATGTAAAAGACCCAGCTTTGAGTGCCACTGCGGGATGGCAAGCAGTGAGAAGTGAAGGGAGTGGAAATGCTGATTCTGCTGCAGATACTTCTGAAGATAAATCCCATTTTGATATTGACGCTGATGGCTCTCTGCCTTTCTATATGGTTGATGCGCATGAGGAGCTCTTCGGTGCAAATATGGGCACCGTATATCTGTTTGGCAAGGTATTACTAATTTACTGCCTATCAATAGTAATCATTCGAACACTTGCAACTCATAAAATGAATATCACTAGTTTACTGCCTATCAATACTAATTAGTAGAACCGACTAGTACTAAGTGAATCCAGATGATAAGAGTGATCATCTTGATTGACTTTGGTCTCCTATTTTCTTGTAATAGGTCAAAGCTGGAGATACGTACCACAGTTGTTGTGTGGTGGTGAAAAACGTGCAGAGATGCGTATATGCCATTCCAAGTGCCTCTTTTCTTCATTCGGATGAGATGTTGAAGCTTCAGAACGATGCCGAACAATCCCAGCTTTCTCCTACAGATCTGCGTACCAAGTTGCAAGTAATGTTATCCACTCTTGTAACTGAATATGTTATGCTTGGTATCCTTTGGTCTCTCTGAAGAAATTTTTATCTTGCTTGCTTCTGTTAATGTATTTATACTTTACTTCTGTTAGGAAGTGACTGCAGGATTAAAAAATGAAATAGCTCAGCAGTTGCTAGATCTCAATGTTCCAACATTTAGCATGACACCCGTTAAGGTCTGCTAATTAAACTTTTGTTTATTTCATATATATAATAATGTAGTTGTACAATGCCAAATTTTGTTTTATTTTTTTGAATTACCAGCTTATTATGTATTTATTAAAAAAATATCATTACAGAGGAAATATGCATTTGAGCGTCAAGACATACCTACGGGGGAAAATTATGTTCTTAAGATTAATTACCCATTCAAGGTATGATACTTTTAATTTGAATTAAGATTCATCTTTTCAGTGTTTTAGTACAGTGAGATCTTGAACACCATAATTTGTAGTTCTTTGGAGGTTTAAATTCTTAATTTCCCTTGGGAAGGCACATCTCTTAGTTTTCTTTTTATTGTTAATTTATATTTTTATTATCACTGCCATTTGGGAATTACTGACTATGGTTAAACTTGTGACAGCATCCCCCACTTCCTGCTGATCTAAAAGGAGAATCCTTCTGTGCACTCTTAGGAACACATCGCAGGTATTAATATCTTAGAATGCTCGTTTTATCTTTTCTAGCCATCGCACATCTTTACGTTCTATCAACTATATGATCATGTGCATTCAGTATACTTTCTTGATTAAGGGAATTGATGATTTTAACATGTCAATAAATGCAGTGCCTTGGAGCTTCTTCTCATTAAAAGGAAAATAAAGGGTCCCTCCTGGTTGTCAATTTCAAAATTTTCTTCCTGTCCTGGTTCTCAACGAGTAAGACTGCTTGGACCTTTCATAATTTACTAATATTTATATACATCAAAGAAGCTAATACTATGATGATATTCTTATTAAGGTGAGCTGGTGCAAGTTTGAGGTGATAATTGACTCTCCAAAAGATGTTCAGATTTCAACTTCATCAAGCAAAACTTTGGAGATTCCTCCTATGATTGTCACTGCAATAAACATAAAGACCATTATTAATGAAAAGCAGAATGTGAATGAAATTGTGTCTGCGTCTGTTATATGCTGTCAAAGAGCGAAGGTTAGTTATGAACTACTGCCACTGTTAATGATTATGTTTGCATTTTTCTTCCGGTGTGACAACTTTTTTTTTTTTGGTTAAAAATGTGAATTGGATTTGTCAATCAGCTATTAGATGTTTGAAGGGTTATGCTAGTGTACTTGATAATTGATAAGAGTCACAGCAACTATATACCTCACAGGAACATGGTCTACTTGACAGGAAAAATACAAACTTTCAAGTAGAATTGTTGAATCTTTACATTTTTTTTTTATCAATCTATCTGTATCTCAGAGTAGCATTATGTTGTGAATTCGGTATGATGGATGCATACAATTGAACTTTATGAATGAAATCAATTTAAGAATGGAGGAGTTTTTGGAAGAGTTGTAATGACTACTTATAAGCTTTTGAAGTATGTATCTTCAATAGTTAAACTGTTGCTAATTATGGCAAGTTTTTGTAAAATAATTATTAGCTTGTTTTTACTCTCAAGTATACAGATATTTATCAAAGTATATGGAGATTATTTAACATTATTAAATCTTCATCAACTACTGCTTGACATTTCAGATTGACGGTCCCATGTTAGCCACAGAATGGAAAAAGCCTGGTATGCTTAGACATTTTACTATCATCCGTAAGCTTGATGGAGGCATATTTCCTATGGGATTTGCTAAAGAGTCCACAGATAGAAATTCGAAGGCTGGATCAAATGTTTTAATCTGCGAGGGCAAGTAGGTTACTTAGTAGTATTGTCCTAAAATATTACTCTGTTTCTTGTAGAAAACTTCTCTCCTACTAGCAAAATTATAATATTAATATATATTTTTTTTAGGTAGTGAATGGAGTTATTTCATTCATTCTGTCCTATTGTTTTAACTAGAACTTTTCCCTTGCAGTGAACGAGCCTTGTTGAATCGATTAATGATTGAATTGTTCAAATTGGATAGTGATGTGCTGGTTGGACACAATATCTCTGGGTTTGACCTAGATGTTCTTCTCCATCGAGCCCAGGTACAATTATCAAGAAATTAATATAAACAAAGTAACTAAGTGTTTTTATTTTTCCTTTTGAGAAGGAAACAAAAATTTTCTTTGAAATTGTTAAAGTTACAACCATCTTTGCAAGTAACAAACTCCTAGAGGAGTAAATAAACGTCCCAAGACCCCATAACATACAATCTATTCCCCCAGCAGTGCGTGCACACACCAAAGAAAAACAAGAAGAAGAAGAAGAAGAAGATGGCATCCATGATCCACTAAGAAGGAACAAAACAACTCTTTTGCCTTTAATCTTCAAAGTGAACTTCCTGATCATAAACCCCTAAAAGAAGCTTTAATAACTGCAAAAAATGAAAGGTTCTTTGCCTTTGGTGCCACAAAAAGAAGTATTCACTTCACTTGCTGTATAAACCTTAGAAAAAATAGTAGATACAGTATAAAACTTTGGAAAGCACCCCAGAATCTGGATCACAAACAAACGGTCTTGATGTAATTGAAATTCTCAAAAAGCTTCTAAAACTAACCAAAAACTACATATTTGACACTTTTACACCTTACTAAAAAATTATTGTATTTTCTTTTATTGTAATTTACCCAGAAACTAGTGTTCTATCTCTCTTTCTGTTTGAAGGTTTTTTCTTTATAGATTCATTCTTTCTTTTGACTTGGAACAAACGGAAGGTTAAGAGCTGACTTCTTCAAGTAGTCTATGAAATTACTCCAAAGTGAATGGTTCATCTGCACATTAAAACCCCCAATCTATTCTGAAGTTAATGTCTCTCAAGAACCTCCCGTTATTCATCTCATATTATGTCATTAGTACATGAATTATTCGTCTAAAAGAATGCTGATATATTGTGTCTTAGAAGATTTCATAGAAGTTATGTCCTAAATATGGTTCCTTGTTGCCTTGCTGACAAAATGACGAGAAAGGGTGCAATTTTACTTAGAAGTTTCTCTATTATATTACAGTTTTGCCGAGTACCAAGCTGCATGTGGTCCAAAATAGGTCGTCTTAAGCGGTCTGTTATGCCTAAACTTGGAAAAGGAGGGGGCATTTTTGGGTCTGGAGCAAGTCCCGGAGTCATGTCTTGCATTGCTGGACGGCTCTTATGTGATACGTACTTGTCTTCCCGTGACCTATTGAAAGAGGTATAGTATATATGTTGGAGATGTATTGGTGTCATTTAATCATTTGGGTTTTGAAGCCTTGCTTTTATTCTTTCAGATTAGTTATTCTTTGACAGAGCTAGCAAAGACTCAACTTAACAAGGACCGCAAGGAAGTCACTCCTCACGATATTCCAAGAATGTACCATGCATCAGAGTCTCTCATGAACCTGGTGAGTTGAGGATTCTATATCGTTCCACTTGGCCTTGGAATCATTGTACTTGTTCGCAGTTATTACAATTTGGATAAAATAGTTGTGAATATTTGTTCCGGAGATGTGATAGCTTATAGTGTTTTGAAATAATTACTGTGTTAGAGTTCTCTCGCATTATGTTTAAATATGAGTCACAATTGGTGAAGCCACGAGAGCCTTTCATTGACTACCCCCGTTCTTTTTATTGATCAATAACTTGAACATGCTAGAATATTGCATATCTATAAATATTATCAGCCAAAGGCTTTTGACCCAAGCTAAGGCCTAAGTGCCACGAGTTCAAATTTATCTTTTGGAAGTACTATTAACATTCAAAGTTTTGATGTTTTGCGAACTTGTGCCAGAGAAGAAATGAAAGTGGGGGAAAAGTATTATTTTTTAATCCAACGGTGTTCATTAACATCTGCCATAATTAACTTTTCATTCTTATAACTATAAGTTTAGAGGGCTCATGTAATCAGAAAAGGTTACAAAATTGATTTTCAGCTACAGAAAGGAATGAAGGTCAAAGTTTATGAACGGGTTATTTTTCTTTTTCACGAATGGTAAACTAAAAGTTGAAATCTGTCACATTATTTGAATTTTCGAATTTTATTTCTCATGATGTTTCAATATTTCAGATTGAAATGGTGAGACAAATGCATGGTTATCATTGATAATCATGTTATATTTAAGTCTTCAAACTGCCTTATTCTCATGGTGTTTTAATATTTCAGATTGAATATGGTGAGACAGATGCATGGTTGTCATTGGAACTCATGTTTCATTTAAGTGTTCTTCCCCTTACACGTCAGTTGACTAATATTAGTGGTAACCTCTGGGGAAGAAGTCTGCAGGTAAGCTCTATAGACATATTTCATCTTGATTTCATTCCATAGTTTTTCTATAAAGTTATAATGAGAGTTTTACCCGTCTTGAATTGATGAAAATACTTTTTCAGGGTGCTAGAGCCCAGAGAGTAGAGTATCTCTTACTTCATGCATTCCATGCCAAAAAGTATATTGTCCCCGACAAGTTTTCAACTTATGTGAAGGAGAAAAAGATGGTTAAAAAGAGAACGAATCATGGTTCTGAGGAAAAAAATCTTGATAATGTTGATTTAGATGATGCAAATATAGAAGCTCCCAATACTGAAAGTGGAAAAGGAAAAAAGGGATCCTCCTATGCAGGTGGGCTAGTCTTGGAGCCAAAACGAGGTTTATATGATAAATATATATTGCTCCTGGACTTCAACAGTCTGTATCCTTCCATCATTCAGGTTAGTCTGTTGGTCCCCTTAATGTTCATCAACTTCTTGCTGGTGTATTTTAAGCGTAGTACAGAGTGATCTAATTTAATTTGTGTGCCACACTTGTGGGAATTTGTATCTTGATCATGTAGGAATATAATATTTGCTTCACCACTGTTGAAAGATCTCCAGATGGTGTCATTCCTCGTCTGCCGTCTAGTAAAGTCACTGGAGTTCTTCCTGAGGTACATTATGCACAATTGGATGAAAACTAAATTTCTTCAGATGTTTAGGCTTAAGAAAATATCCTCAAGTCTTAGAATTTTTTTTTTTCCCTTCACTTTTCTTTTCTTTTCCATTGGTTGCTAATGTTCTATTTTCATGCTTGCACTTATGGGAAATGAGTGGGAACTGGAAATGTTATAATACATTTGGTGATAGAAAAATGATTATTACATTAATCTACAATAATGTGTTGAGCTAATTTTGAACCGTGACTGTCGCTATATAGCTAATTAAATGGATTGTTGTTGTAAGTCCATCCACATCTATGAACTTTTGGCACAACTGTTCCCATATCATTTGGGGTGACCATGAATATTCATTATGATGCTGTTTCTAAATATGACGTATGCATTGATAAAATATGTTAAATCCTGTGTTTTACGGGGAGTTTGATATTTGTATTGTATTTAGTGGTTGGTGTTTGGATCTCAGTACTAAAGGGGCATAAATAAAGGGGGATTAGTTTCGATGTTGGTTTGGGTGAAGTAGGGTGGTTTTGTTAGTTTGTTTAAGATTTCAAGGGTTCTTCAGAACTTCTCTTATTCCAATCTGTTTGGGGTTCTTTTGGAAGGATGTTTCTTAGGGCAGGAGTGCTACCATATTCTCGTTTGCTTTTATTCAACCTAAAGGTGCTTCATTGAGCTATCATCTTGTTTGATTAAAGCATTTTTTTTCATGAAATCTTCTGAGATCTTCCATGTGATATTTGTATAGGAGTTGCAGTGTCGTAATTGAAATGTCTCTACCTTTATATAAGGTTAAAAGGTCAAGTTTTGAGTCCTGTATTATCTTTCTTTGGTCATTGTTTCAAGGCACGAGTTGCACCCAAGGAATGGTTAATGCATGTCATGGGACTCCTGTCCATGTTTTACTATCTTATATTCTTCCAATTCTTGGTAGAAAGAATAGGCAATGATGATACTCTTCACTTCTGTTTCCCACAGTTGCTAAAAAATCTGGTTCAGAGGAGAAGAATGGTGAAGTCATGGATGAAGAATGCATCTGGTATCAAGCTTCAGCAACTTGACATTCAACAGCAGGCATTAAAGCTCACTGCAAACAGGTATTTTTCTCCTTATGCTTATTTTTCATTCTTCTGTTACATATATCTTGTGTTCTAATCATCTTTTTCATTGTGCCTTAACATAATCCGGCAATGGTGATGCAGTATGTATGGATGTCTTGGGTTTTCTAATTCAAGGTTTTATGCAAAACCACTGGCAGAGCTTATTACTTCACAAGTAAGGGAATTAGGTTGCTTATGTTGCAGATTGGCAGTTCCAATTTATGCTAATCATGTCATAGATCACCCTCCCCTCTCCAGCATTCCAGGAAAAACACAAGAAAAAGAAAAAGAAAGAAAGAAAGAAAAAAAGAATCTACATCAACTTTCACTTATACTACTTATCTACTTATTTTACAGGGAAGAGAAATACTGCAGAGCACTGTTGATCTTGTGCAGAATAATCTGAACCTAGAGGTTATAGTTGAACGCTGAAATCCTTAAATTATATAGATTTCTGCATAAACTCCATGCCCTACCGAGTACTTTGGACTCATGAATATATTATCTTTCTCATGACAGGTAATTTATGGTGATACCGATTCAATAATGATTCATAGTGGACTTGATGATATTGGTCAAGTGAAAGCAATTGCAGGAAAAGTTATACAAGAGGTGAGGCTGTGGGGTCTGGTTGAATTTTTCGAAGTATATTTGCATTTATTATGTTGGAAACCTACTAAATTGCTCTCTTGTTTACGGATCAAATTATTATATTATTGGAAATTGTGGAACTTTCCTGTTTGTGCCTTCTCATTTAGTATGCACAATTTGTAGTAACACGCATGCAAAAAAAAAAAAACCCTTTATTCTGGGTTTGAAATTTTGTCTTAAAAAATGCTCGATAATAGTTTTGAGGTCCATCTAAATCAGTCATAATTCACTGGAAGGCTTATATGAGGCAACACAAATAGGTTCCCTTACAGATCAAGACAACAGCATTTTCTTTTTAAATCTTTCCACTCATAATGTCAGTATTAATGCGAGGTCCTTTCCGTTTCTCCTTTTCCAGGTCAACAGAAAGTATAAATGTTTAGAAATTGATCTTGATGGCTTGTATAAGAGAATGCTGCTTCTGAAGAAAAAGAAATATGCAGCTGTAAAGTTGCAGTTCAAAGATGGAACGCCATATGAGGTAACTACAATATACTTCCATTTGTAATTGGTCTCTTTTGGAAATAAATAGTAGATATACTTCCATATGAGGTCACTACAATACACTTCCATTTGACTTCATATTCAGGTTATTGAGCGCAAGGGTCTTGATATGGTTCGTCGTGATTGGAGCTTATTGTCAAAGGAATTAGGTGATTTCTGCTTGAGTCAAATATTGTCTGGAGGGTATGTCTTTTCCCTTGAGGTTTTTATTTGTTTGTTCTTAATGGAAGTTATTTGTTAGAAATTGCATTAATTTTACTCTGATCCCCCTCTTTCCCCATGCTTACAGGTCATGTGAGGATGTCACTGAATCGATACACGATTCTCTTGTGAAGGTAAAAAGATTACCTTTTCATGTTGCGATTTTGTGAATACTTCCTTCCTCTTTGAGATAGATGTTACGTTGATGCTCAGAAAGTTGCTAAAATTTTAATTGGGCTGTGTTCATAAAATGGCAATGATCGTCAAACAACTCTGCAAAACGTCTTCCACCCCCGAACCAAAATAATAATAATAATAATAATAAAATAAAAACACAACCACTGCTCAAAAGTGGAAAAGTAGAAAAAATGAATCTTTAAAGGTTTACAATCAATATTGTTTACGAAGAATTATTTGGGATTTAAATGAGCTAATTTTACACAGATACAAGAGGATATGAGGAAAGGGCAAGTTGTACTTGAGAAATATATCATCACGAAGACATTGACCAAGCCACCTGAAGCCTATCCTGATGCCAAAAACCAACCACATGTTCAAGTAAGCAGATGCTTAAACCACAGCCAAATTATTTTATTAACGATTACATTAGTCTTGATGATGTATGATCAATGAACAGGTTGCACTAAGGTTAAAACAAATGGGCTATTCAACTGGCTGTTCTGTTGGTGATACGATCCCATATATAATTTGCTGTGAGCAGGTTTGTGCAATTGGTTTGGTATTTATTCCTACATATGATGCTTTAACTGAAATTATAACTATTTTACTTGGTGACTCTGAAAGTAAGTAGAATACTTTTTTGGATAGAAAAGTTGGCAGTTTATCATTAATGAGATTCTCTTTTCCTTTTTAATCCTTGCCTTGCTTTTCTGGTCAGGGATCTACTTCTGGTGGTTCTGTAGGCATTGCTCAGCGGGCTAGACATCCTGATGAATTAAAAAAGGAAGATGGAAAATGGATGATCGACATCGATTACTACCTGTCACAGCAGGTTTTCCTCCTGTTCTGTTGCTTTTAATTGCTTTGTCACAAATGATCATAATCTGTTGTTAATGCTATTCTAATGGTTTGATATTTTTAACATATGAACAGATTCACCCTGTGGTTTCTCGTCTATGTGCCTCAATCCAGGGCACTAGCCCAGAACGCTTGGCTGACTGTCTGGGGCTTGATTCATCGAAGGTAAAACATAGATCCTGCTAACTGAAAGAAGAAAAAAAAAAAAGTAGAGGGTTTTCTCAGTTTCGTTCCAATATTGTATTCGCACTTCTGAGGTACTGTGTACATGTTCAGTTTCAAAACAAATCAAGTGAAGTTTCCCGAAGCGATGTCTCCTCTTCCCTTTTGTGTTCCATAAACGATGAGGAAAGGTAATGAAATAGTTAATTCCTCTCCCTTCATACATCAATAAAATTCTTTCTTATATATATAAAAAGAAAGTAAATGATGATGAGGAAAGTTAATGATATGAATTGCTAAATTTTCAACCAATCCTATTATTTCCCTTACATGTCGTACCTTTACTTATTATTCTCCATAATTCTTAGAACTTAAAAGTTTGTGGATTCTAAAATTATAACTTTGCTTTTGTTTAACCACTTGCAGGTATCAGGGCTGTATACCACTGACATTAACTTGCCCCAGCTGCTCTGGTACTTTTGAGTGTCCTGCTATCTTCAGTTCTATATACAAATCGGCAGATGGAAAGCAAGAAAAGGCAGTTGATGAACCTACAAGCAAATTTTGGAATAATTTGCGTTGTCCGAAATGTCCCGACGAAGCTAGTGCGGGTAGAATGACTCCTGGAATGATTGCTAACCAGGTGCCTATGCATTGCAATTTGATGCCACTTTTTCCAAACAATCAATCATTATGCTCTTTCTAGAGAACGTATAGCATCTATATGTGGCTTTTTAATCTGCAAATGGTTATAAATGGTACAAGAATTGGACACCCGAATTGATTCTGGATCAAGTTTGGTACTACTCTTGAGAATGGGGTCTCAAAATTAGACTGTCATGTTGTGTGTCACTAGGGAAGACTTGTTTCAATTTGGAAACTCAAAGTACCATTTAATAATATCACAATTGATAATGTCACAGGTAAAAAGGCAAGCAGAGAGGTTCATTTCGATGTATTATAATGGCTTACTGATGGTAAAATCCACCTCCTAGATTTTTATGTGAGCAAATTATATTGTTAGTGAAAGTGTAAATCTCACAATTCTTTTGAATATTATAGTGTGAGGATGAAACCTGCAAATATACCACACGTGCTGTCAATCTTCGAGTTATGGGCGACTCTGAGAAAGGAACCATCTGCCCAAACTATACCCACTGCAATGGGCGTCTAATAAGAAAGGTATTATTACATCATCTACTTTTCAAGCACTTACAGTTCTTTTACATCTTAAGAATTATGGTTCTAATCGAGATTTTCCCATTACATCAGTACACAGAAGTGGATTTGTACAAGCAGCTTGCATATTTTAGTCACACTTTGGATACCATACGCTGTATGGAAAAGGTTGTTTGATTCTCTTCATTCGCTTCTATATTCTTTAGTTGAGACAATCTAGACATTATCCACAAGCCATTAAGATATTGTTTGTTTTATGCAACAGTTGGAGGTTCATGCAAGGGTAACTTTAGAGAAAGAAATGGCTAAAATTCGGCCAATAGTAGAGTTAGCTGCATCAACAATTCAAAGTCTTCGAGATCGCAGCGCATATGGTTGGGTGCAGTTGCAGGATTTTGTAGTTACAGTTTGAGTTTGCATATATAACCGAGGTAGGCATGCTAGATATCCATTCATTTATCTCCTCTACATTGTATATATTTGTCATATCGATTAATGCTCCAATAGAAAACTAGTAATTTTTGGGTTCCACCATTTGAATTGTTATTAACTTAAGTTTTATACATACGTGTAGTTAATTTTCTAATGATATCAACAAGATAGGTTTCCACAAACGGGTGAGAAAATGATGCAAAGATGGAGGTGTGTTTAAAGCAGGTACCTAAACTTCCAAATCAATCTGTGCCTGCAAACGATTGTTATAGAAAGCGTTAACACACCATATTTGCATCATTTTCTACTTATAGAGCAGAAGTAACAGAGCGTTAATCAAACTTTTTTAAGAAACAGTTTTATTTATTTTTTATTTTTTATTTATTTTCCTTAAGGCATAATATCTTAGGATCGATAGCGTACTTGTCATTATTGTGTTGGATTTCCCAACATCTCTACGGATGGATGCATATGCCCTTGCTTGAGAACGAGTTTGCATAGGTTTGTTAGTTCCACCCAGTGCTCTTTAGTGGGTTGGTTGGGTTATCAGTCCCTCTAGTCATGCAATTTATAGCCATGGACACTGATGTGTCCTTTTTCAACTCTGTGTCTATCAGTGACGGTTCAAACTGTTTCAATCTCATAAATTATGTGACGTACTCATCTGCAATTATGCATCCCTCAGCATGAACGATGTACAATCCACAATTCTCTGGAGAGTATTGTTCTAGATTTCTATTAATTTAAAGTCATCTCTTATGTGGAAATAATAAATTAAAACATCCACGAACTATTTAATGTTTAAGAAAAAGGTTTTTAAAGCAATACAAACTAAATATTAAATTAAAAAAATGTAAATATTAAAAATGATAGCATCCTATACTAATCTAAGGTCTAAGAATTTAAATACAACTATCGTATACATGTGTCATGATTTTTACTTGTGATGTTGTCGTTAGCGGTACAGGAGTGAGCACAGACTTGAGTATTTTAAGAAATACTCAATAAGTGACCCTACTATTGGGGTCAGAGAATGCAAATACATGCAACTCATGATTACGGATATATTGTTAAAACCATAATAGATGTGGCCTCCAATCCAGACAAGTTGGATGTGTAGTACTTCCCTACACACGACTCACACGTGTAAGTGTGAGTCCACCAGACAGTTCACACACTCTCTGGGCCCATCATAGTCAGGTTAATTAACTGTAGCCGAACGTCCGGAGGTTAGTAAACTCTCGAATATCATGTAAGGCATGACCATCATTATTATAGTGTACGCGTTTGTACTCATCATCATAAATGGAGAAGTAACCCGATGTAAATGAACATACAATATGCACAAGGTCCCTATATTTTTCTTCCTAAATTATTCTTGTAACAGAACCCTATACATCATTCACAAATTACTGTATGTAACATGAATGTATAAGCTTTCATACATTCACCATCAATTACATCATTTAGAGTTGGGTTAGAAAACTCTTCATCATAATGCAACAAGACATCTTGTACATGTACATCATCATAATATAAGATATCATCATATTGTGTCATATCGTCATCATACATCTTATACCATCATGCATCGTATATCATAATATCATCATAATGCATCATCATATTGTATCAATTCACATCATCATATCATCATAACGTCATCATAATAAATCATCATTTCATATAAATTCACATCATCACATCATATAATTTCATATCATTGTCATATTATATAAGGCTACATGGCACGTGCAAGGTTCAACGGGTACGTTTCATCATACATGATTGTTTCCAGTCTTTCGCCCGAGTTAATAGTAAGACTACTTATTTGGTTGGCCTTAGCCGGCATTCTCCCTAAACTCAAATACTTGATTCCGTCCCTTGAAGTTGTTTCAAGTATCATTGAGGTGTTTCGCCCTATTAGAATATTCACTCAATAATCTTAGTAACGCCGAACACCTAATTTAATTTAATTCAAACTAAGGAAATAGGCTTATATTGGCCTTAATTGCCTTAAATAGACATTTAATAAAGCTCGTAAAGAGCTATCTACTCATAAATAAATGAAACAAAAGATGAATTACAGGTGAAGAAATCATTCTTTTATAATCATTCACAAGTTTAAAAAATATTCATTATCGCTTTGTTCGACTCTTTTTTTTTTTCAAATCTTCTCTACATTTCTTTCCGACAAAGACAGCCATATATGATACATCAAAAAACCTATATGACGATCAAAACAAAATTTAAAAGAACAAGAAAGACGTTGAATGTAATAAATGAAGAAGAAAAAAAGATAGCATATAATCAAGGTGGGTCGATTGAGATTTGATATTGTATCGAGGTATTAAACTCAAAGCATACCCATGTGGGATGGGGACAATTTGTTGTTTAGGTTGGGTTGCTTTAGGAAGATGTTCATTTCCATTTGTGGCTCAAATTTGCCAAACAAATTGTCATAGAGCCACTAAATATAGAGACTTGACATATATTGAAGTGACAGCTCCCAAGCTCATCTTGTTTGATAGGACAATTATTTTGGGGCACAAAGGGACACCCTCTTATGCCCTTAGACGACCTAGTGGAGGGCCTTACAAACCTAGGGGAATGGCCTTATTCCTTTATTATTGTTATTCCAACGAGTACATGTTCGTGGTTATCTTTGAGTCAATTTGAACAAATTTCAACTAGTTAATGTGATGTCTCATATTGGTTGGTGAAGAGAGCAAACACCCTTTATAAGCAGACGTGTTTTAAAGCTTTGAGGGGAAGCCCGAAAGAGAAAGCCCAAAGAGGACAATATCTGTTAGTAGTGGATCTGGGCTGTTACAGTTGATATCGACACCGGACGATGTGTCAGCCTTCTTGCTCTTTCTTGAAGGGGTAGATACAAGGCGATGTGCCAGTAAGAACACTGGCCCCAAATCAAAACTTTTACTCGGGAATCAAAATTTTAAAAAAATAGAAATAATATTTTGAAAAGGAAGTCATCCAAACAACACAACTTTGCATCATCCCTCATGTTGGAGGCTGGCATGCATTTGGTTGAAGTTGAAGAACATGTAAACCAAAAGTTAGGTGATCAGTGGCTGGACAAATAATACTTTATTTCATGGGCCATCAAACGGCTTTTAGCTTATTATTATTATTATTATTATTATTATTATTATTATTATTATTATTATTATTATTGTTTTCAAACGGCTTTAGCTTATTATTATTATTATTGTTTTCTTAGTTTTTTATTATTTTTTTTAAGAAAGTTTTAAGATTATTAATGAAATTTTTTAAAGTAAAAAAAAAAAAAGTATTTTTTAAAACAATTTTAAAATTTTAAAAGAATATATATATATATATATATATATATATATATTAATTTAAAGATATTATTCAATTTTTGAAAATTTTGGTATAAAACAAAATATGAAGTTGATGGGTGCTTTTAATTTAGCCTCATTATTTCTATTAAAATTAAAGAGAATATTTTTTTGGTATAAAAGAAAATTTAATTGCATTAAATTACCAAATTGCAAGCTTTCTAATTAAATAAAAGAAATAAATAACCTAAAAATACCCAACTCAATTCTTACTGTTTAAGTCTTAATACCAGATTTTCAAATACGGGATCGTCTTAATAGACTTAACAACTTGAAATTTCATACTTTCACAGTAGTACAATATTGTCGACTTTTAATCCAATCAAATAAGTGTACTCAACTCCCTCGAAAAAAAATATTCTTTAAGCATATGCTAAATTTTTTTTCTCGCTTGGAACAGAGGATGAGACGACGTTCACACCCGAACATTAGAAAAAAAAACTGATTGTTGTTTGGTGGTGTTGTTAAAAAAACATTAGGAGGTAAAAGATTTTGAGTTCATAAGATTGTTTTGGAGATAAGAGCAAAGGCTTTAGGTTTTATGGAAAAATTAAGATGTTAACATTTGTGGTTGGGAATTTTTTTCCCACTTCCCATGTTGTATTTTCCTGTGTTTGTCTCCACTCAACATCCTCATCTCTTAACCAAGCCCACACCACATGCTCTTATTAACCCCATCTCCATTCTTCCCAGTCTCCCCTCCATTTTCCCCTTTATTACCACAAATGCCATCTCTTCCCTCCCGTTCTCCATGCCCATTTCTGCCATTTCACATGGGCTCTTGCTCATGAACTTGATGATTTGGTAAGCTGACAAGTAAATTGAAGCTGCTTTGAGCTGAAAAATTCAGTGGTTTTTGTTTCTGAATCTGAGTTAGTACAAAGAAACAAGAACAAGAAGCAAAAAGATTGTCCTCCTGAATGATGAGGATGATGAGGAACACATCATGAAGTTTAAGGTTGTTGTTGAATCTCTCCCATGGCTGATTCTGAAGCAGAGAAAGCTGGAGTTTGTTCTTCTAAGAATGAGCGTCTTTCCACAGCCATGAAAAGAACAAGTGAATGGTATGTTTTTTTCTTCTTCTTCTTTAATGGAAGTTCTTACAGTTCCTGTTATTATAGGATTGTTTTTGTTTTTGTTTGTGTTTAAGGATTTTTTCCCAAGAGATTCCAAGTGATGTCACAGTTCATGTTGGAGAAGCCTCTTTCTCCTTGCATAAGGTAAAAAAAAACAGTAAATTTTGATGTTTTTAAGGTATGGGAAGTGAACTGTGTTGTTGTTTGCAGTTCCCACTAGTTTCAAAATGTGGGCTCATAAGAAAAGTAGTATCAGAGTCAAGTGATGGTGATCTCACAAGTATTGAGCTTCCTGATTGTCCTGGTGGGGCGGAGGCGTTCGAGCTAGCTGCCATGTTCTGCTATGGTATAAACTTCGAGATCGGCACCGAGAACATTGCGATGCTCCGGTGCGTGGCGGAGTATCTCGAGATGACGGAGGAGTATGCCATTGGAAACTTGGTAGGGAGAAGTGAGGCGTACATCAATGAAGTTGCTCTGAAAAGCCTTGCAGGGGCTGTGTCTGTTTTGCATATGTCTCAAACACTGCTTCCAACAGCTGAGAAGGTGAAATTGGTGAGCCGTTGCATTGATGCCATTGCCTTTGTGGCTTGCAAAGACACCCAATTTAGTATGGTTGATTGGTGGGCTGATGACTTAACTGTTCTAAGAATTGATATCTTCCAAAGAGTTCTTGTTGCAATGATGTCTAGAGGCTTCAAACATTACTCTCTTGCTCCACTTCTAATGCTGTATGCACAGAAATCACTCCGAGGCTTGGAGGTGTTTGCAAAGGGAAGGAAGAAATTTGAGGCACAACATGAGCATGAAAAGAGAGTTGTATTGGAAACAATAGTGAGTCTTCTACCAAGGGAGAAGAATGCACTCTCAGTTAGCTTTCTATCGATGCTCCTCCGTGCAGCGTTATATCTCGACACGACGGTTGCTTGCCGGTTAGATTTGGAGAAGAGAATGGCTGCACAATTAGGACAGGCTGCTTTGGATGACCTTTTGATTCCCTCTTATGCCTTCACTGGTGATACATTGTTCGACGTCGACACCGCACAACGAATCATGGTGAATTATCTCGATCTCGAACTCGAACTCGATGCAAATGAGCAACAACGTATTCCCTCTTCTTCATCATCAGGCGAGCTTCAAAGGGTGGGAAGATTAATGGAGAATTATGTTGCTGAAATCGCCTCAGACCGCAACTTATCGGTGTCGAAATTCATTAATATTGCTGAGCTTATCCCTGAACAATCAAGAGTTACAGAAGATGGAATGTATAGGGCCATAGATATCTACTTGAAGGTGAAACAACTATCATCTCTATAACTTAATTTCAAACTCAAAGTAGCTTTATCATAACAGGGGTATTAATTTAATAGGCTCATCCTGCATTGAGTGATATGGAAAGGAAGAAAGTGTGCAGTTTAATGGAGTGCCAGAAGCTATCAAGAGAGGCATGCGCCCATGCCGCACAGAACGATCGCCTTCCTGTTCAAACAGTGGTGCAGGTGCTATATTATGAGCAGCAGCGCCTCCGAGATGTCATGAATGGTGGTGTGGCCGAAGTGAAGCTGCCTGCAGCACCTGCTAAATTGAACATATACTCCAATGAAACAGCAGCAGCCACAGTTTCAGATGAGCTCTCCCTTTTGAGAAGAGAAAATGCTGATCTGAAGCTGGAGCTAGTGAAAATGAAAATGAAAATGAGGGAGTTTGAGAAGGCATCACTAAGCAGCAGTCCACAAACAAACACAAACACAAACACTCAGCTGCAGGGAGACAAGCCTCCACTGCCCAAGAAATCATTCATGAACTCTGTGTCAAAGAAGCTCGGTCGCCTCTACCCGTTCGTGCGCGCCGACGGTATCGCATCGAACACGAAAGGCCGTGTAAGGCCAGCCAAGGATCGGCGCCATTCCGTATCATGAATCATTTCAAAACCTCTATACAGCAGCATTGTGAAGAGTGGTTTCTTTGTTTTTTTTTTACTTTACTTGTTTCTTTGTTTGGCTTCCAAGGATTTGTAAGCTTTGTAATCTCTGTTATGTTGTAAATAATATTGAATTGTGACGAAGAACAGTGAGTATTAGTGGGGTCTGAATCTGAATAATTCAATCTCTTTTCTTTTGGATTAAAAAGCAAAGTGAACTGCCAACTCAACGCCCAACAGGGACAGAGCTGCAGAAACACCACGCTTTGGTCGGTTCTTCTGACTCGATTCTTCATGGAGCCTAAAACAATATGTTTCAGAATCAACTCTATTTCTCTTCCTTAATTTAAGCAAGCCCTTGTTCTTTTTGTGAGATCTCACGTACCGGAACAAAATGCTCTTTATAAGGGTGTGGAAGGTGATACGTAACAGGCCAAAGAGGACAATATTTGCTATCAGTGGACTTAGACTGTTACAAATGGTATCGAAGTTACGCACCAGGTGATGTGCTAGTAAGGAGGTTGCGTCCCGAATGGAGTGGACACGAGGCAGTGTGATAGCAAGGACGCTGAGCCCTGAAGGAGAGTGGATTGGGGAAGTCCCACGTGGATGGGAGAAGGGAACGAGTGCCAACGAGGATGCTAGACCATGAAAGTGGTGGATTGTGAGATCCTGTCCCTAGTAAATGCGTTTTAAAATCGTGAGACTAATGACAATATGTAATGGGCCAAAACGGACATTATTGAATAGGTTTTGAATAGCGGTATGGGAAGGAATCTTCTGTTGTTGCAGTGGCAGACACCTACTGAAATAACACCCCCTTCTTCTGGTAGCTTAATTTGGCCAATTTAAAAAGAAACAAACGCCTCTTTTTGCTGCTAACAAATTGAACAAAAAACTTTGAGCTTTAAATAAGCAGCTGAACTGAAGAGCTAGTGAATCACAGATGAAGTATTAAGGATTCATTTCAAGATAGTTATTCATGTTCATTTTCGAGAACTCGGGTTGAACGACTCGTAAAAGTTAACGACCCAACAAATGATTATCAAACAAGACCTAAAAGGCGCGCAATGATGATAATTATACTAACTTGGTTATAAACTTGTACAAAGAGAAGATTAGACGCCCAATCAGCCAAGAAAACTAAAAAATAAGCAGAACATAAAAGAATCAAAGTGTTTATGAAGTGAGATTAAGGGTTAGAGGTTGACAAAGCCATGGATTTGGATGGTGCTGTGAAAGCCTCATCTCATCTTCAAGAAACCCCACAAACCCCATTTCAGAGCTACCAACAAGCTCACCGTGTCTGTAAAAGCTTCGACTTTTTTGAGCAGAGCCAGTGGTTGAAGACGAAGAAGAAGAAGAGAAGCAGCTCTTTCTTCTTCTTCTCCTTCCTCCACCAACTTGATTGCTGTAATTTGAAGGTCCCAATGTCAATTCAACCTCACTTTCTTCAATAAAATCACTCTCTTTTTCATCTTCTTCATCTTCATCTTCATTTTTCACTTCCCATCTCTCTGTTTTTCCTCTGTTTTCTGTTATGTTCTTCATCAAAAGCTTCTGAATTCTGTACAATCTGTGGAGTTCATACACCTGAAAACAAGATTTTTAGTGTAAAAAAACACAAACCCAGATGAGAAAATGGATAAAGAAACGTACTTGATGACGAAATGTCTGCTCGTGCTTTAACATGGCGTTCTTCATGTTCTCCTTGCTCTCAGATTCCTGTTCTGCCAGCTTCGCCATTGATGTGCCAATTTTGGAGCTTTGTGTTGGGTGTTAGAAATGGATGATGGAAGAAGGAGAGGTTTGGATTTTTGCCTAACAATGGAAGAAATATAAAAGAGAAACAGTGAGTGTTTATAAAACAGAAGGATGGCTGTTATGATATCATTAGCGACAGTGCCTGTTTTTTTTTATTTATTATTATTTTTGGTCCACAATATTACAATTTCTCGTACAAAAATATCTTCATCATAAATACTTCATAATTGTGTTGGCCAAATAATAATAAATAAAAACATAATAATAAAATAAAGATATATCATTTTATTTTAAATATATTTTTGTTTTAAAATAAATAAAACATAGACTCCAATTTAAAAAAAGTTGATGGTTCAATTTCTTACCGACCAGATCTAAAAGAAATTAATGATTTAAATCAAGTAGAAAGAAAAATTACACTGACAAATGGGTTGAAAGTTAGTCTTAGGAGTATACACTGAGTTGGGTTAGATTTTCAGATTGTTCTATCTTAAAAAAAAATAAAAAAATCATTCATGCATGTTAAATTAATAACTAAAATTGGATGAAGTTCAAATATCAAACCTTTTCAAGTTGATATTACAAATATTAATTATTTTTTTAAAGTAAAATATGATTTTGGGTGTAACGATTAGGCTAACCCAATAAAAAAAAATGTTAATAGTCTACTTTTTAAAAAATTTAACCTAATTCAAACGAAAAAAAATTCAGGTTGGTCAATTTACTGAGTCATATGAACACTCTTGAATCAGTTAAGTGTTGGTATCTCAGTTTCAACTCTACTTTTCATACGAACACTTTTGAATCAGTTAAGTGTTGGTATCTTAAGAAAATTAGAGATAGAGAGAGAAAAAAAACCTGAAAGAGAGAGAGAAGAGCCAGAAATGAGCAGCAAGAGAGAGTGAGAAACAACAGCTTCCTCAAATCTTACCAGCTGCTCCATTCTCATGTATATATATATATATATATGAAAGCTAGGAGATTTAAATTAATTAATTAAATGAAAAAAAAAACAGTTTATTTATTTATTTATTAATTATTTGAGTAGATTAGGATTTGGGAAATGTGAGAGGGATGTTTGGTCTGAAAATAATAATAAAAATAAATAATTAAATAATTAAGTGTATGTAAAACTAAGACACAGAATTAATTACCCTGTACCTTAAATTAAGGTTGGTCACATGGGGTGTTGTAATTGTTTATTACATCTTAATAGTTGTCATGTCCCTTCTTATACATTCTTTTTCTCTTTTTTTTTCTCCTATTTTAATTAATTATATATCTATATCATTTTTAATTTTAATCACGAACCCATTCAATTGGATTGGAAAAATCTTTCGAAGGAGGTTGGATTGGTTACCTAAGTTCACAACCCAATCCAATCCTCTGTATCCAGGGTGGATTAAGCTGTCGGATTTTTTTTAATTACTTAAAAAAGAATTGATTTATCCGCCACACATAATACATTTGTAACTAACACTCATAAAACTCAAATATCAAATATTTACACGTCACTGTACATTACTAATTTCAATTATAAACATCAAATATTCTTAATAATCTTGAAAAATAGGTTAGCATTGGATTGTAATTCTATTTTCAAGTTGGATGAGTCAACTCATAAACTGAATCGAATTTTTTGATTTTCTAGAAATTCAATCCGACTCAAATTGGAAAAAAAAAATTTAACCCAACCTAACCTTCGTAATGTTGGTTGAGTAGTTTAAATAGGCTGAGTTCTAATATATATATATATCTATATTTTTTTTTATAAATGTAAAGGAGGGTTAATACGGTATTAATGAAACTTTTTAAAATTCTAAGATATTTTTTAAAATTATTAAAAATTTATGAATATTTTTTTTAAAAACAAAGAATGGATTCGGTATTTTTTTCTAAGTAGTATTATGAAAGTTTAGAAGTATTTTTTTTTTTTATATAAACTATATAATTTAAGGGTATTTTTATTTAACGTCTAAATTGAGATTTGTTTAGATTGAGTATTTAGGTGGTGGTTTCTTAATAATAATGGTAGAAAGAAACTCAATTATTATTAAGAAAATTAAGATACTGAATATACCCTAACCTAAAGTGAGTAAAAACTATATAATAAAGCTAATAAATTATAATGTATATAAATTAGGTTAAATAACAAAAATGTAACACGTCGAATTCATACACAAATGATAAGATAAAATATAAAATATAAATTAAGAAAGATAAGATATTAAAAATATTTCCTAAAAAGAAAAAAAAAGAAAAAAAAAAGGAAGTGGAATACAGGTGATGCGCCGACAAATGGATGCTGACGTACGAGATTTGTGTACCTCTTGGGTTGCCTCTAGAGCTCAAAAAATCAAATTAATCAAAATAAATAAATAAAATCACATGATCTGATTTTCTCTTTTTTTTTTTCTTTTAATTCCAATTTCAAATTTTATGTTTTTTTTTTTTAATTTTTAAATAGTCCTTGTCGAAATCATTTCATTATTTCATACATTATTCAAATTAAATTCGTAATTTAATCATTTTATTATATAAAATCCAAAAGTTTAAATAAATAAAATTGTGAAGGTTGAAGGTTGGGTTTGTATAATAATAATTGTAAAGTATGGGGGTCGAGGGGCAATTGTGATAAATTATAGGGGGGAGGGTGCAAACTGCAAATGGAAAAGAAAATTCCATGAGAATTATAAGTGGTGTCAGGATAAGTGGGACCCACAGGTGCACTTACAAATCAGATCCTTGTTTGTTGGGGGAGAAATTAAAAAATGCAATAAAATAAAATAAAATAAAATAAAATAAAAGATTTGGATTTTCCAAAAATTAAAAAAAATTATTAATTAGTTATAAATAAATAATAATAATAATAATAATAAAAATTGAAAAATGGGATTAGTTAATGTATGGGTGTAATTATAAAGGTCACATGGTGATGTGTATGTGTGAGAGAATATAATAATATTAATAATAATAATAATAATAATTAAAAGAAAAGGTTGGAAGGGAAAAGAAATATGTGGGTGATAGGTAGGATGAGAGGTGAGGTGGGAATCTCTCCCAAACTCTCTCATGTACACAGCACGCCTTGCCGGCGATGGGAGGAGCAGCCGTATGGGGCGGTGGGTCCATTGCCTTTCCTCCTCATTTTATTATTATTATTATTATTTAATTTCTATTTTATGATTTTAAATGTTGGACGATAAAAGTCGCCCATCCAGCTAATTTAGAGAATGATCATGAGTTTATAATCAAGAAATATTATTTTCATGGTAAGCTCAAAGCAAATCAGAAGAGTTTATGCTCAAAGTGACAATATCGTACAATTATTGGGAATCGTGTTCATCTAATAGTAAACTGTCACCAATCCAACTAATCTGAACTTTTGGGTTGGTCCGAAGGATTTTTTCGAACCAATGTACTCTTACAAAATGACTGTGGATGGTCGCTAAAATATTTTCAAGTTTTGAAATTTTTATAATTTAAAATTTAATAGTGAAACACCCGACACAAATACACAAAACATTCAACCACAGGGCACGACATTTAAATTTGTATTCCCAACAAACCACAAGTTTCTGCAATTCTCTGTCAAATTTGTATTCCCCTCAAATTTCACCCACTCTCACACACGCCTATTTCTATTTTATTCCTTTCCTTTTTTTTTTAATATTTTTACTTTTTTTTACTTTCTACACGCTCATCTTTCATTCTCGAGTTCCTAATTTAACTAACTTACATTTCTCGAGTTTCAACTTTCTCTAACTTTAAACAATAACTCGTATTCAGGTCTATACATGGGTGGATCTGGAACTTTGAGATATATACTTCGGTCATTCACCCTGCACGTTGCTTACATGTTTTAAGTTTAAACTGTACCATGTTAGCTTACTTTTTGTTTTGAACTTACATAGTGAGAATTGTCTTTACAAACCGACAAGAAAATTCTTAGAGATCGCTTAACGTATGAGTATTTTAAGTCAGACATGGTTAACTTTGAAATTACTATGATTGAGCTACTGAAAAAGAGAGCATATCATAGTAACTACTATTTCTTGTAAGTCTATTTTAATCATGCTTATATATTCTTACGAGCTACCTCGTTCAAATGAGTATCATTTCATTCATGTAGGTGTACTTCTCATTTACTTGAGCGTTACAAACTCAATCTGACGTGTAAGTTTGTGATTGAGTCGACGGTGTATTTCAAGTCATTGTGTTTTTTTAACATTCTTATCTTTCTTATTTCGTTATGTCTCCATATATTTGGTTGTTGTCTAAGTCGAGCTAGCATGCATGGTTGACATTGGATCCTATGGCCACTATGATCATTGATATATGTTTATGGAAAATTTTATTCGCTCAAATAAATATTGGTCTTTAGTGGAGATTGGAATCCCTGCCGCGCAATAGAAGAAGTAGAGATTACCGAAGCACAACAAAAAAATAATTGTAGATCAAAAGCTGAAAGACTTGAAGGTCAAGAATTACCTATTTCAAGTCATTGATCGAACCATTATGGAAATAATCTCAAGAATTACCTATTTCAAGTCTTTGATCGAACCATTATGGAAACAGTCTTTGATAGAGATACTGCCAAACAAATTTGAGACTATGAAGCAGAAGTATTAGGGTTCTACAAGAGTCAAAAGAGCCCAACTTCAAGCTCTTAGGAAGAAGTTGAAGGTCCTACAGATGAAAGAAGACGAGAATCTTGATGCATATTTTGTTTGAGCACTCGCCATTGCAAATAAGACGAAAATTCAAGGTGAAAACATGAAACAACAGGTGATTATTGAAAAAATCTTGAGATCAATGACCTCAAGGTTTGACTACGTTATATGTTTGATTGAAGAGTCTAATAACTTAGACACTTTAACTATCGATGAATTGAAAAACAGCCTGCTAGTACATCAGCAAAGACTGAATAGACGTGTAAGTAATGAACAAGCACTAAATGTAACATATAATAATAGAATCGGTGGAAGAAGAGGTGATCGAGCTCGTGAAGTTTTTCGAGGAAGAGGTAGACATCTATTCAACAAAGCTACAGTTGAGTGTTACAAGTGTCATCCGTTAGAACATTTTAGATATGAGTGTACTCAATGGGAGAAGGAAGTGAATTATGCTAAGCTCGAAGAGAAAGAAGAAAGGGTGAGCAGGATTTTCATATTACTTACCAGAATCATGTCACAATTCTAGAAGACATGATTACAACCGCAAGGTGTTGATATACTTTCTTGTTGAGAAAGAGAGTAGAGATTATGTATTGTTATCACTGTTATTTGATGTATGCACCTCCGTATACCACACACATGTAGATTGTATTAATACGAACGCCCTAAACCTATGAGACAATTAGAAAATCATGTAGGTTAATCACGAACACAAGGATCAAATATGTATTTCTCATAGGGACGTTAGGTCAAGGAAAAGAATAGAGGTGCGACTAACGTCATGAATATATTTCATATTTTAATGTTGTGGGACCTCATGCATTTTGTATGACATGTACATCATGATACTTCTCCGTTATGTTTAATACGGATGCGTACTTTACAATATCTATCTTTGCCATGATATTATGTAGGCTTTTTTCCTCCGTGGTGTCTAACAATGTGAGTGTGCGCTAGCTTGGCAAGCCAAACTCAGGGGTACGTATACGGACCAACTTGGTGGGTCCATGTGTGAGCATGTATTACACATCCAACCCTATACTGGCTGGAAAGCCATGCCCAAGGTCATACCACAATGTTCCTATGAAATGATGAGTCTCATTGTAATTGTTTATGTATGCATTTTCTGATCTCAACAGTGAGGTACTTACTAAGTGTTTCTTAAAATACTCAAGACACCCTAATACGAATGATGATATCGTATAGAGGTCATGGAACCGAAGCTAAGGTAAATGCATTTATGTTTAAATTGTAACCGTTAGGTTAGTCAGAGCGCTTTTGTTAATTTAAACTTATTGTTGTTTCATTTATGTTGTCCTTTCTTATCGATGTTTACCTTCCTTTTAAATGAATTCTACTAATGTTTAATTTCACGGGATTGTTTATGAAATGTTTTTTCACGTATATTAGACATGTCATGCATGCAGTAACAACGTTATTTTTAATAGAAAAATAGAGTCGTTACAGTATTTTTCGTGAATAATTAACTATCTAATTAAAAATTAGTGAAATGTTGGGAAATAAAACAAGAATAAAGAAACCCCCTTTTTTGCTCCGAAAGTTAGTTACAAATGTTGGGAATTTTCTGCAAACAAGAAACAGAAAAAGTGGATCAATTTTTTTTTTTAAATAGAAATTTAAAAATAATTTTGTTAATTTTAAGCTTATAACTTATAGGCATATAGCTTCTGAGAAATTTGGCTCGGGATTGAAACGAAAGTTGGAGCTACTACGAGCTTGGGGACTAAACTCGATGTATAGGACTAATAAAAAAACACAGATGTACAAGCGTTCTGTTTGATTAATTCGAGTATAGCTTAATAGATAAGACATTAGTTATCATTTTAAAAGACGACGGTTTGATTCTATAAAATTGAAATTCTCGAACTAAACAAAATGGTTTGTTTGAATTGCATAAAACAAACGCATCAAATGACGCGGAAAATGCTTCTAGCATATATACATGATATGATAAAGCAAAAACGTTTTCTCCAACTACGAACATTTTCGTGGGCAGAACTAGAAATTCTATTTCCCATAGTAACGGTGAGCGTAATGGGAGCAACCTAAATCGTGAAAAACAGGGTTGTGGAAAAATAATACAAGCGTCGTGCTGCTAGATGAAGCGGTGAAGTGCTGCATCCTAAATGGCACTGAATCTAATAACAGAAAGTATCACTAGCTTATGTTCAGACACGAGTAGCATGAGACATATGGAATCCCATGAGAATTAGCAATAACGGACTTGTAAAGCTAAATATTTTGTTATTATTTAAATAATTTTGATAAAAATTAATATATTAATAATAGAGACTAATTTAAAATTTAAAATTGTATTTAAAGTAGAAAGCCTAAATTTAAATATTTAAAATATATGGAATAAAATAAAATGATTTAACCAAAATTTAGGAAGGAATTATAATAGTTGAACCAACCAAGTAATTAGGTCCAAGAAATCAAACCGAACCAAACGGTCCAACAGAGCCGAATGAAAGGGCCCAAACAAACCAAACCCTCGCGCGGAGCCTGAGAAAAACGCAAGCAGCAGCGTGCAAAGGGGCAGCATCCACATGGTGAGCAAAGGAACGCCTCTTGCAAACCGCAAAACCCCAATTCGCAGCCACAAAAATTAAGGAAAAACCAAAAGAAATTGGGATAATCCGACTCAGAATCCCACGAAAGGCTCACAACAATCCACGCATCCACAAATCTTTTTCCAAAACCCCAAATCTCCAATGGGTCGCACCCATTTCTCTTCTCCGAGAATCACTGCAATCGGAGAAGACACAAGTAGATGCTTCGGCTGAATGTGTACTGCAGCAGTTGCTGCTCTCTGATTCCAGAAGGCAGAGATGTGAGGACTGGCTTTGGATTTGGGCCGTCTCTGGTGATCCGATTGAGGCGAAATCGGAGGCTGAATCGAAGGGTTTTAGCCAAAGCCTTGAAGGATGATCAGAAAGACGGCGCCGGCGGCAGATTTCCCGGCCAGAAATGGGACCCTGGTTTGGAAATTGAAGTCCCTTTTGAACAACGGCCGGTATGGATAGTTTTCTATAAAATATTCAGCGTTCATGCCGTTTCTCTGTTTCGAATTTCCATAAGCATATTCATAATTCTCTTCGTATTTCGGAGAGATGAAACATTCTTCTGCTTCATCTTGGGATAAACATTGTCAAAACTCATGAGCATTCTTATGGGTAACAGTGAGAATCAGAAAGTAGAGTAGATGGGAATAACAACATTATTCCTACTTTTTCGAAGTGCTTAAAATCATTGGTTTAGAAACACACTGGATTAGTTCTTCGAATTAATAATATTTAAGGCTTAATAAACAACATTTCATTTTTTTTAAACATTTTATATTGTGGGTAGTTGCTAATCTAGCCTAATTGGAATAGAATGCTGCAAAAATAATTGCTACAACTTTTTTGTATTAAAAGTTTAACATCTGGCGTGGAGGAATCTCTACCAACCTCTTAGTTGAGCTTGCTTGTTTATGCTTTAATCTATTTAGGTGAGATAACATAACTATTAATTAATGATTAACATAGCTATCAACTAGTGATTAATATAACTGTTGTTCATTACCATCCACTGTATTATTGATTAAACTAATGGACATCACTAAAGAAGTGATGAATAACTTTTTTAATAACAAACTCTATATATTCAAATATTTTAGCTACACCCATCCATTCTTTTTTATTCGTAAAACCAGGCTAAGATCTCGGAAATTGTTTGTAACAGTTGAAAACCTTAAAAAAAAAAAAAGAAAAGAAAGGAAAGATAAAAGAGGAGGTGTCTCAACCATGTTACTGAAAAATGATTTATGTAGTAATGACAAGGACAAGACTATTATTTGAGAAGTTTTATCATTCTTTAGGGATGAAATTGAAACTTTTGAATCATAGAGACCAATATAGAAGATGTAGCCAAATCATAGGAACCAAATTGAGCCTAAATCTTGAAACTTTTTAGAAACGAACGGATGAAATTCAATTGAATCCCATTGAATAAGGTGGATGATTTAGAAGCATTATGTGTGGGAGTGTAGGTGAATGAATACTCATCTCTAAAAGACTCTGCATTGTATTCATGGGGAGAGCTGGGAGCTGGGCCATTCTTCCTTCGCCTTGGAGGGCTTTGGTTAGTAAGTTTCACGGTCTTAGGAGTTCCCGTTGCAGCCGCAAGCTTCAATCCTTCAAGGGTACCTAACCAACTAATCATCCAATCTAATAATATTGAATTTGAAGAATGCTTTGAATCTTTCTGTGCTTACTTTTTTGTTTGTTTCAGGAACCTTTGCGATTTGTGCTTGCTGCTGGAATTGGAACCCTTCTCCTCGTCTCCTTGATTGTCCTGAGAATATATCTGGCAAGTTCTTCCATTATTGATTATTGGAGTTCTGGCTTGGGTGAAATAATCATTTCTTTGTCACTTCATTCAATAATTCACTTGCTGTTTTTATGTTAATTTTCAAGGCCACAAATAGAGGAAAGAGTTCAAAAATATCCTTAAAAGAACAAATATTATCATAATTTATGGCCTAAACTTTTAGTCTATTGGTAGTTTAACCGTAGATGGGATTGTGGTTTCAGGGTTGGAGTTACGTGGGAGATAGGCTGTTATCGGCAGTCATACCTTACGAAGAGAGTGGATGGTATGACGGCCAAATGTGGGTTAAACCCCCTGAGGTCAGTTACTCTTAACTACAAACTCATTATTTCACTCTTCCTCTCACTTTAGCTACAAAATTTAAACGACTTGCTTTGTTTTTTGCCTTTGCTTTTAATAGTAGACACTCAAACTTTGTATTATTTCGATTGATATATTCTTTTGTGAAAGAACCTGAAACGTATGGTGATATGAGCATTGAAAAATGTGGATTGGTTATTCATTTACTAATGCACAAGAAATTTGGTTGAGTTATTTATTTATTATTCCTTGTGGGGCAAGTTTTCATGTGTATCTTAAGCATTCTTTGTGAGTCCGATTGTTGGATCATTACATGCCTTTGTTCAATTTAAATGATAAACCTTAATTTTGATGACGAGTCATACTTCGATTTTCTCTAACTTATCACGTTGAACTTTTGGGTTTCGCTCTAGAGTTGTCAGCTGCAATGTTATTTCCTCTCCGTTTCAAATAGTAATTCATTTGCTCGGCCTTGTGCGCGTTGTGGGGGATTGTTAAGAATATGCTGATTCTTTTTAATTTGCCACCCTTTCTGTTGGCTTTAGTTTTGAGTGTGGAGTTCATTTAATCTTCTCTGCATTCTTCGGAAGGAAAGAAATCAAAGAATTGATAAGTTTTCGCCTTTTGAGCCTTTCGGTTTGAGTGTGCGGTCTTTTGCTTCTTGGTGGTGTTCTACAACAAAATGTTCTTTTTTTTGTAATTATAGTCTTCTTATGGCTGTTCTAGATGTTATTTTGTAGCTTGTTTGGATTGGGGATATTTTTTCTCCTCTTGAATGTATTCTCAGTTTCTCATTTTCGTTGTAGGTTCTGGCTCGTGATAGATTGTTAGGATCTTACAAGGTATTTTATCGAATACCGATATGATAAACTTTGGAGAAAATTTATTCTAATACGAAATACTATCTAAATCTTCATTTAACTAAAGAAAAAAAATTCAATATCTACAGGTTAAACCAGTGATCAACATGCTGAAACAAACTCTAGTTGGAACAGGGGTTGTTCTTGTCTCAGCTGTATTATTGTTCATATTTTCGACACCAGTGGAGGATTTTGTACAAACCACATTTTCCTCAAAACAAAGCACATCATCCAACGTTAATCCAGATTCAATCATCAACAAAAAATACAACTTAAGGTAATGAATTGAGTTGAGGCCTGTTGTTTCCCCTCTTCCTGTATTCTACTTCACAACTTAGCAATGAGTTTATATGTTTGTAGAAAGGATGAGTTGCTTCGGTTACCAGTCGAGGTCATGGCCGACGACGAGCTTGCAGCGGCAGCAGCGGAGGCAGCCGATGGAAGGCCAGTTTACTGTAGAGATCGGTATTACCGAGCATTAGCAGGAGGACAATACTGCAAATGGGAGGACTTGGTCAAGTAAATACAAAGCTAGGTAAGAAATATTCAAAAGCAACTTGGTTTGTGTTTAAGCTGGGGAAGAAATGTTCAAATGATTGTATGATTCTACATGGTTTGGCAATTAATTGTAAGCCTTATTTTTTTATATTTGTTACAATATTCCTAATAAGTTTTAGTTATGAAAGGTTATGGAAAGAGAATTACTAAACCTGTTACCTTAGGACATATTGTTAACCAATCGAGTTTTGCTTAGCTTATCAATAACCCGTATTTTAGAGACAGAGAGCCCATAACAACCCTACTTGGCCACTCTTTACATCTTTATTTGCCTTTCATCAAGAGTAAAGGAAACTCATGATTTAGAGTACTCCGAAAGTTAGATATCGGTTGGTTTTGACCAACTAAATTTCCTAAAAACTAAATCAAGTACAAGTCAAACTTATTGGTTTGGTTTGTAATTGATTTAGTTTTTGACAATGTGTACACTGCTCTCTTTGTTAATGAAACCTTTAGATTGGGCAACGTGCACTTCTTCTTGGAGGTCACCATTTAGGAATGTTGATTCGACATCTGAGTGATGAACCTCTCACCTGTGTTGAGTCTATAGCCACCGGTACAAAAACCAAATCAATGGGCTTGTGTTGAGTGGTAAGTCGATGAAGTGGCCCACATCTTGTTATTCTCAATGGATTCAAGCTTTTTTTTTTTGCATGGTCTCCTACCACGCTATCTTAATTGTTGCCTCACGATAATTTGTCAGCTCCTCGGCAACAAGCAACACTAGCTTGTTAGAATCTAATTATTTTTCAAGTGTACACAAATTTCAGCAAGAGAACGAAACTTCTTTGGTCTACTATCTGTTGTGGTGCTCTTGCTTGAGCTCTCTTGTTTTGGAGAATTCATCATGTCTTTTATATTGTATACTTTGTTTGTATTTTGTTCGAGAGGAGGATTGTTAATGATTGTTGGAGTATGCAAATAAGGGAAAAATCATGAGTTTATAAGTGAATGATACTATCTCCATTGATATGAGGCCTTGTGAGGAAGCCCAAAACACTTTCTGCAATGATATGAATATGTATTCCTTACTTATAAACCCATGATCATTCCCTAAATTAGTCAATGTAGGACTCCCTCCCAACCATCCTCAACATGTAGAGGGTTGATGTCCCTAATATTCTCAACACTATTTGATTAATTCTAGCATACAAATTTCTAAAACACAAGAATTTGGCGAGAGAGACCAAAAGACAGCTTCTTGGCTCTCAACCTTAGAATTAAACCTTTGAGCATCAGATTAGACATTTCTTGATTTGGATACAAATGATTAAAGCTTGTTGCAGTTTCTTGGTTTCCAACCTTGTAATTAAATCTTTAGATATGACAATGGATATTCCTCGGCCTTGTTCTTGATACTTAAGCACGAAGTTTAATTTAAGACCATACAAACATGTCAATTATGGTGTATGTTTATACTCGTTCATACTACTTTTATTTTACCGACGGTAATTGAGTTGCGTGATAGTAATGATGGCGAATGCAAGCGGTGAGACTATAGAGTTATATGGATAGATCCATAGAGTTATATGGATAGATCCATGTACCATCTAAATTATTTAAATTTCTAATTTCAAAAAAATATGATAAACAACTATTCACACTAAAGCGTCCAAAAACATCTCATGAACTAGAGTTTTGCAAACTTGGATTCTAGGCTGCAATATCATACCTGATATGCCTAAGAATCACCGGAATCACAACATCAGGGGAGCTCAGCTGGGGCAAATGGCCGTCGGACTGCATGACCTCGACGATGGAGAGCCCGCCGAGGTTGCGGTGGAGGTACTCGGAAACGACGACGGGGACAGCCATGTCCTTCATGCTTTGGATGATATGGCAGGGGACAGTGACGAGGGGGAGAATGCTCCTCATGTCAGCTTGGAAGATGGTTTGAGCCACACTGAGGGCTATGTCGGGGCGCATGTTGAACAGGGTTCGGCTGAACTCTTGAACTGCCGCTGAGTCCATGTCTCCACCCACGGCTAGCGGGGCGAACCCCGAGCACCAAGCCTTGTAGTTCGATTGCATTGCTTCGAATAGCTGCTCTAGATCTTCTTCCTCGAATCCTCCGAAGTAGTCCTCATCGTTCAAGTATCTCAATCAAATAAATTAATTCATTTACAACTTTTTTTTTTTTTTTTTTTTTAAAATTCAGATTAACATTACATAATATATGAATATTTTTATGAATTTAACCTAAAATAAAAAATAATAATAATAACATCTGCGATTCTAGGTTTGAGAAAAGGGGGAAAGCAAAAATCGAAGGTACCTAGGGGAGGAGGAGAGCATTATAATCTTGTGGAAGAGGGCCGGGCGAGTGATGGAAGCGATGGCGCCGATCATCGCCGAAACAGAGTGGCCGACGAACACACACGAATCAATTCGAAGCTCCTCGAACATCGCCAGCAGATCGTACGCGAAACCTTCCAGACTTCTGTAGCGCTCGAAGTCGAAATAGTCTGGATTGGTAGTCCCGGCGCCCATGTTGTCGTACAGAACCACCTTGTAATCCTCCACCAGATGCGGGATCAGGTGTTTCCAGACCGATTGATCGGTGCCGAATCCATGGCCGAGAACCACCGTCTGTTGGCCGTCTCCGATGATCTTCACATTTTGAGCCTCCTCTACGATTCCCATGGCAAACTGAAACAGGGATCGAGCAACGGAGAAAGTGTTGCGTTTGGGATTTTTTTTTTCTTTTTTTTTTTTGAATTTATTGCATATTATAGACTTTCTGCAAAATAAGACCGTGCGCCCGGGTTTTCATCAGCTGCTGCCGATACTATTATACATTCATCATAAAATAGCATACATACATACATCATAAGACTTTCGACATAACATGTCACGTACCATGTCAAGATGTCATACATTATAACATACATCATTCAATTTATCCCGACCTATTATATAATATCTAATTATAAGTTCATTCGATTAAGTAGCACTAAAAGTCTTTTATAATCCCGTTCTTGAAGCTACACAAATCTCCACCAACCGTTGTTGTATTTTACAAGGTTGTTGTAGTAGTGTCGTAGGCATAGTCGGTTAGAATAGTGAAGAAACTTTTCATAAATCGTTGTCCTTATCTCTTGTGTAATAGAAAAAGTGTTGTCCTTCGTGTCTATTGTGGTAAAGGGACAAATAGAATTAGAGATGTTTTTTTTTTTTTTTTAATTTAGGTCTGCCAAGTCTATCAAAAATTTGAAAAGGGTATTTTAATGGGTCTTGTCGTGCTTGATTTGAGGTCACAAGGAAAGTCTAGCAGTGTGATATTATGCTCGACAAAGTACTTCAATACTTTAATCTGAATAAGTATTGATAAGCTAAACAAGAATAATCATGTTACCCTAGCCTAACTTGGGTCGATTTCACATCAAAGTGATCAGCGTAAGTGGCATAGCTCAAGACTTAATATATTCTTGAATAACAAAAGGAGATTATCCGAACTCTAATTTATATAGACATTTAAACGAGATAACCAGAGTTTAGAATAAAAAATTGATAGTTAAATAAATATAACATAATTCTTGTTCGACCAAGAGAATAGAAATTCAAATTCGGAACGTTATACCCTAAATGTTGTCGGTTGATGGGAGGAAAGGTGTTTGTCACCTTTTCCGCCCTTGGCTTTTACTTTTTGTGGGTGTGAATGGTGTCTGTTTTAGACCTCTCATGAGATTCTCTAAAGATATAAAAAGAATTCCACTTTGAAACCAAACCCACCAAAATCTCACACCTTCATCATCACATCCACCTCACTCCTTTCCCTCTTTTTCTAATTCCATTCCTTTCCCTCTCACCCCAACTCAAATTCTCAATCATTCAAACTCCCCAAAAGTCAACCAATTAAAAAAAAAAATAGAAAAGACTAGTTTAAGTTATAAATTGAGTTGGTTCTACACCTAAATTGGATTGAACCACCAGCTCACGAACACTTGTAACAAGAATCAATTTTTGCAACTATTTTTCTTATTAGGGTATGGATAAGATTTATAAGATCGAAAAAACGAAAAATGTTTGAACACGGTAGGGAATTGAAAAGGCGAGTGGGAAGGAATAATTAAAGTGGTACAAGCATGGTGGTGGGGAAGAAGTAAAAAAAAAAAAAAAAAAAAATTGGGGTCAAGATGATTGTTGGTCAGCAAAGGTTGCATGCGAGAGCTGCTTTAGCCATTCAAATGTTCGACGATGTGACAGCCTCGTCGCCTTTTCCTTTTCCTTTTCCCTAATTTCAACATTATCATTCAATTCCTTCTCCCTAATCCCAATTCCCTTTCCCTTTTCATTCCTTTTCTTCCCAATATTCCCACTCCAATTCTTTATCTTCTTCGCCGCCGGTATTGTCTCCACTGATTTTTTGCAGCTCACCACACCCAAAAACGAGGCGGTTGTTTTCTGCCCCACCGTGGGTACCGCGTTGCTGACGGTGGTGCGAGTTTTGAGGTCGTGAAGTTCCATCCCTGGCGTTCGGAGAAGACCCACCCGGAAAAAGTCCCAGCGGGAGGAGCTCCGGCTCCGGCTCCGGCGGCCGAAAGTCGAAAAGGATCTGATTTGGGGCGTGGGACTTGGGTGAGAGTGGAAGACGTTGTTTTGAGTTCTTGGCTTTGAGTTCGTCGGAATTGAAATGGAATTGTTACTAATACTTGAACACCTGCAATTCAAAATATTTCATCAATTATTTTTTTAAAAATATATAACTAGATCGTGATTATTAGATGAACACAACTCTCCACAATCATGTCCTCTTTGAACATAAGCTCTCGTGGCTTTGGTTTGGGCTTACCCAAGAGTTGGCCTCTACCAATAGAGGTAATATTCCTAACTTATCGATCATTTCCTAAATTAGTGTGGACTTCCATCCTCCAACCGTGATTATTTTATTTCAAATATAATTTTTATTAATATTTTTAACATTTAAAAAAAAAATATCTATAAATTTATAAAAATAATATTATCTATTAGTTGGAGAAGAGAACAAAACAAACTTTTAAGATCGGGCCATTTTAAAATAGGGAAAACCTAAGGACAATATCTTTAACGGTATTAGTGTTAATGGGTAAAATATTTTTAAAAAAATTAAAAATATTAATAAAACTTTGCTAAATTCAATTTTTATAAAATTAAAAGATTATTAAAACTTTTAAAGTTAAAACAATATATTTTTTTTTGGGAAAGTTTATTTTATTTTATTATTATTAATTTAACCTTTTATTTTGTGTAACGGTAATATATTTTGATGTTTGAATTTGAGTTGGATTTTGGAGATTATAATTTTAAAAATATCCAAGTTTGAAATAAAATAATTAATTGAAATGGGGAGAAATTAAAAAAGCATACCTGGAATAATGACTTCTACTGCTATTGCTACTGCTACTACTGCTTCCATTTCTAAACCTCAACATATTATGATCCATAGACTCCGACCTGGAAAAATTAAATAAATTAAGAAATTAAAAAAAAAAAATTAAATGTATGAACAATTGTGGCTGGGTTCGAACCTGGCGGACAGAGGTTTAGAAAAGAAGTGATTGTGAGTATTATCAGAGCTAACAGAGAGGCGAAGAGGGAGCAAATGGCCTTGAAAGAAGATGTCGTCGGCAGCGCACATGGGCGGCGGCGACGGCGGCGGTGGCCAGTGGTTGAAATCGAAATCCTCCGTGATGGGGTTTTCATTTAGAAGCGAAGGCTGCTGCTTTTCTTTGACGGGAAGGTCGCACAAAGATAACGCTTCTTCTTCGTCTTCGTCTTGTTTATCGTGTTCTTCGCCATGGATGGTTGTTGCCATCAGCTCTTCCCAATCTGAGTTGAAATTTTTATTGCTATGTATTGATGGAAAAGAAGAAGAAGAAGAGGAAGAGATTGAGATTCATATTATATAAAGTGACAAAGCAAAGAATGATGAAAGTGGGAGAAAGAAGGAATAAATATGAATGGTCTAATCAGTATCTCTATGGATTATTTTAACATTATTGTTAAATATATATATATATATTTTTTATAAAGTTTAATTTTTTTTATATGATTTTACAAATTTGTTTTTTTAGCTTTAACATTTTTTTATTAAAAAAAATCTCCTCAATTTTTTTATATTTTTAAATAAATTTAGTCTCATACTTTTCAGTAAAATATAAATTTGTTGTAACCATCCTAAAAAAAGGAAAGTTCAACTCTCCTGAACCTCTATTATATATTACCTGACCGAACCCTTTGACTCTTCTCCGTTCTTTCCTTCACCTTCTTGCTTGTCCCTATTTATTGGTGTAGCATGTTACATGGGTCGAGAGTGGGAACTTAGTTTCCGTCGACGCAATTTGTTTCCATATATTTTTTTAGTTTCCAATTTCTGTCAGGGAACAGAGAGAGGGGCCGGAGCTTGACCTTCTTCTCATCTAGCCTATGGGACCTCGGAAATGACCTCTTTAATAGGGATAGGCCCGCCCTGAGGAATTCCTACCAGCAGACTTCCCTGACCATCGTCAGAAAAAAAGAACGAATGGATCTTGTAGGATTTGAACTTTTACTTTTGGGCTTCCTTTCAAAGTTTAACGTATCTGATAGAGAGAGGTTTTTAACCCGTTATAATGAAGGTTTAGTTAACTTGTGATGAGTGATAGAGGGTTTGAAAAAGACAATGACGAGGGAGTAGGCTCTTTAACCGGCCAAAGCCAAATGGTTGGAGAAGAAATGAGGGCTTTTGGTGCTCTGTGTGGCATGATTTTGATTAAAGGCGTGTTGCTGTGCCAAAAGGGAAAAAGAATGGCTCTCTTTGCTTATCCTTTATAACCTTTGTTCTGTGGCTGTGCTTCATTTGGCCATTCAATGCTGAGAAAGACAACATAATGCTTATTCGTCTCGTCTCTCTAGACGCACAATATACCTACCAATGTATTTAAGACTTGCTTTCGTTCATCATTTTCTAATTAATATGTCTTACTTATTTGAACCATCATTTAACCACCCATTGATTAAGGATCGTGTAAAGAAGTGAACTGCTTGATTTTAAAGGCTCGTTCACACTTCTTTTTCCAACTAGATTATGATATTAGGTAGAATCAAGATTAATTATAGATACCAGAATTTAATTTTATGGATATATTAATGACCACAGCCATATTATTGGATACTCAAATAAAAATCTATAATAATTAATGAGCCGTTCTTTTTTCAATAGCAAATGAGTTAATATTCAATTTCTCCGTAAGAGAGAGGTATATAAATAAACTGATATCACATATAGTGATTCAGGAGATATCGTGGCTAAGAAAAGATTAAAACAATTGGAAGTCACTGTCTATATCAACAAGATACACCTCATTTTTTGGCACCTCAATCATTATAATTTCATAATTAAACATGCTTTGATCGGAGGAATTTTACGTTGGGTGGCCATGTGAGTGAAGACATAATATGTTGGAAGAACTCAGGTCAGCCTGTGTGGATAGTGTCTTCGAGAAAAGTGGGGACCATCGTGTGATAAATTTAGAATTTGAATTGATTTTTTTTTATACAAAATTAACATATATATCATTTCAATGGGGCCAATTTTTTGTATTTATTTAAAAGAAAAATATCTCCAGGCTTGTTGCCAAGGTCCTATTTGATATATTTTGAGCACATGGATGAGTGGGACCTATTAAAAATGAAATTAAATTATTCAGATATGATATTCTTTTAAACTTGGCTACAAGCAAATAATGGAAGATATTTCTTTTGTTGTATTATGAAACACATTTTTATATTTACTAAAGTGTTTTTTATTTTTTCTATTTTATTTTAAATTTAGAAAAGTCACTTAGAACTTAAATATATTATAAAGTAAAATATAAAATATATATTTATTAAAGCGTTTTTATTTCTATTTTATTTAGCCAATAATATATGAACGTTTAAAATTTTTAATTAAATTAATTTTTTTTAATGTTGCTCTGAGCTAACAGGAAGAACTTATGAAACCACGGATTATAAGGTTCAATGATATAAAATTAAGTAATTAAACTTTTAAATTAATCTATTTTTGTTCATTAATCATAGTTCAGAGTTGCACTCTTATTCAGTAGAATAATTGTATCCATCGATACGATCAAAAGTAAGTTAATCAATACAAGAAGTAAGATTGTACCTTTGAATTGGTGACGACTAGTCAATGCAGCGCCCATTGCGAGTTGTATCTATTGAATTTTTATCTGTCTTAGAGAGTGAATCTCAAAGTGGTGTAGAAGGAAAAAGGGCTTGGGACACGTGGGGACGTAGAAAAATAAATTTAAAAATACCAGCAAAATTAAAATTTTGGGTCAAAGTCAACCGGGCAAAATGTCCGGAAAAAAATAAAGAAAAGGAAAAAAGAGAGAGAGAAACCTAGGGTTATGATGTTATATGATTGACGATATAATGCATGCTGTGACACGACATACAATATGATATGTGCATAGTATGATATGATACGTTAAAAGACATGATATGACATATGTTTGACATGACGAGATATATGATATGATTGACATGCAATATGATGTATTGGCATAATGCACAACCCCGAGATATGCATCGAAAATATGATAAAATGATATGATATAAAGGAAGGTGGAAGATGGGTTTTTGTACATGATTTAATGAATGAAAAATTTTGGGACCTCATGCATTATTGTATGCTCATGCATCGGGGGATACCCCTTCTTTTACGATGGTACGGATGCGTACGCTACGAGGCAGGAAAACAATCATTATGTTTATTATAATGTTGCGATGGTCACCATTCCTAATGAGTGTCTGACATCAACAACTCTAGAGAATGCTCGTCGACAAGAAAGGAGCCTATGAGGTGTGCGAACTAAATGGTGATCCATACTCGCATGTGTAGACTGTGTGTAAAACATTATCTAAGTACCCACTTAGGATAGCTACATAAAGAATATATACTGATATGATAGGTCTCACTCATGAGTGTATGTGTTTGCATCTAACCCCAATAGCAGAATTACTTAGTGAGTATTTCTTAAAATACAAGCGACGTGCTACTCTTATTTTCTAGGTAAAGACAAGGCCCCTCATACTCTTGACGGTGATATCGCGACCCAAGAGATCGTGATACATGTGTATGGTAGTTTGTATTTAAATTTCATAAATGGTAGGTTAGTATAGATTATTAGCATGCATTTAAATTCGTACTATATAGGTTAATACATAGCATTTCTATTTTATTTTATTTCAATTTTTGTTATTTTATTTAAAGATCTTTCATGTAAATCCATGACTATGTTTTATGATAAAATTTTGAATGAAATATTTTCGCATAAAGTACGATTTTAGATCAATTAGAAATCTAGAATCATTACAAGATCGCATTCACATATTATAATACTATTTTTTTAACTCTAAAAAAAAGAAAAAGGAAAAAAAAAAAAAGACAGAGTACTTTACAAAAACTGCTAAATTAAGGATTCAAAATTCGAAATTCAAATTCATCCGATCATCACTCTTCGGTCTTCTCCCTCCTCTGGAGCTCTTCCATGGCGGGATTCTAGGGTTTTCGCTCACTTGATTTCGGTACTCTTTTGCATTTAAATGCCACAGTTTTAGTATTACCTTCTCTTTTTCATTCTTTGTTCCTCTTCTTATTTACTTCTCTGCTATACTGGTGTGTGTTGTTTGTAAATAGCCGTGCATTATATGTTTATTTTGCGGAGAGGAGTACCTTTTTCCGTATGGAGATGATTGCTTCGCATATGAAACTTGCGGACTGGAAGCAGAGTAGTCTCTGCCAAGCGCATGAACAGTTGCATTCGGAGGCTTCTAAGTTTTTGTTGTTTAGTCTTCAATGGAAGGACTTGGAAACGCACTTCGATTCGACTCGAGAAATGATTCAGACGCAGTACGAGGAGCTTGAGAGGCGGGAGAAGGTGATTGCCTCGAAGGAAGAGGAGTTGGATGATGTGAAGAAGTCTATTCATGAATGCTCGAAAGAGCTTGAGTTGAAGAAGAACGAACTGATCGAGTTGAATCGTTTGATTGAGAAATGTGATGGTGAGCTTAGATTGAAAGAGGTGGATTTGGATGCAGCGCAGGAGAGACTAGGGATTTTGTTGAAGGATTTTAAATTGAAAGAAGATGAGGTTAATAAGGTATGCATCACAGTCTTGGACGCCGAGGAGTGTAAGGAGAAGGAGAAGCCATTTGATATGGTTCAAAAGAGGATTGACGATTGTGAGCTGGTTATGGAATTAAATGAACAGAAATTAAATGAGATAATACAGTTAATTGAGGAGCGGTCAATGAAATGTGAGTTGAAGGGGACGAGTGTAGAATCGATAAGAGCATTGCTTCAAGAACATGAAGAAGAGCTTGCAGCTAAGATGGCAATTAAAGATACCAACGGAAAACTCAAATTGAAAGAAAAGGATCTTGAAACAATTCTTAATATGATTACCACTAAGTGGAAAATGGAGAGATTTGACAAGATAGAAAAGTCTATAAAATTGCGGACTCAAGAACTTGATCTTAAAGAGAAGGAGTTTGGTTTACTGCAGAACAAGTTGAAGGTTCTTTCTGAAGATGTGTTATCAAAGGAATCAGAGTTAGAATCCATCAAAAGGTGTATCAAGGAACATAGTAAAGAACTTGATGTACAGGAAAAGCAACTTGATGGCACTCAACAATCTATTCGAGATTGTCAGAATGCGCTTATATTGCTTACTAAATATGTTTATTCAATAGAAAAGGCAATTGTTGAATGCTCAAAGGAATTGGAGTTCAAGGACAATAACCTTGATTCATTGCAAGCGTCTGTGGATGACTACTCTACCGAGTTGCCATCAATGATGAAACAACAGAACTCCATTTCTTTGATAGTCGATAAATGTCTTGAAGGTCTAAAAACTCGAAAAGAGCATTACAATTTGTTGAGAAAATCAATAGAACAACGCTCAAAGAATCTCAAGAACAAAGAAAATGATTTTCAAAGACAGACAGAAGAACTCAACAAGAAGGATGAGAAAGTAAGCATTTCTCTGAAAGAGATTGAATCCTTAAAAACAGATATGGATTCACAGATGAAATTGGTGGAAAAAGGCCGTGAAGAACTAAGATTAAAAGAAATACAATGCAAGTTGTGGGCTGAGAAACTCGAGTCAAAAGAAAAAGATATCAATCTAGCCAGGACTTCGAAAGATAATTGTAATGAAAAGGTAAAATTGTTGGGTGATCCAAACATTCTTCCTCTGAAAGTAAAAACTGAGGAATTAGGGAGCAGAACTGCTGAAAGTTCTATGACTTTGAATTTTCATTCAGGATCAGCCGTAGATGGAAAGCTTTTGTTAGTTCTTTTATGTGAGCATCTGAAACTGCATGATTTGGTACGCACAGAAGTGTTTATGACTCTTCAAGCATCTTCCGATCGTGCAAAGTTAGTTCTAGATGCTATGAAATGGTTCTACCCTCCACATGTGGTGTCCGAAGATGCAAAAGTCGATTTGCATAATGTCAAGAGGGGATGCATTTTGCTGTGTGAACTATTATTGAAGTTCTCACCACAAATTACGCCTTCACTGAAAGAAGAAGCTCTAAAGCTGGCAGTCCAGTGGAAGGCTAGGATGTCAATGACAAGTGAGAATCATGTGGAAGTGGTGGCATTCTTGCTACTTATAGCTAATTTTCAGCTGGCCTCAGATTTTAATTCAGAGGAATTACATATTCTTCTGAATTCAGTTTCACAATATAAACAAGGATTTGAGCTAGCCCGAGCGCTTGGTATTGGAGATAAATCTTCTGGTAAGCAGTACATGTCCTCTTCTCACCATCTTTATACTCATTTATTATAAATTGTTGGTCAAATAGTTTCCTCTGTTTAATTCATTAGTTAATACCCAGATATGTTTGATATATGCATTTCTTTTCAGAAAAACAAAAGATAATAAATTACATATGCATTCATCTGGATTCTGACGCAAGGAAGTTATTGTTGAGGATTGTTCTTAGTCTTTTGGTTGGCTAATTTAGGGAATGATCATGGGTTTATAAGTGAGGAGTACTATTTCCATTGGTGTGAGGCCTTTTGGGGAAGCCCAAAGCAAGCCATGAGAGCTTATGCTCAAAGTGGACAATATCATACCATTGTGGAGAGTCGTGATTCCTAACAATTATGTAGCCATTGATCCTATTGTGTTCGCAGTATATATCAATTTATGAATGTTATTTAGTTCTTTGATGTAGTTGTTAAATCAAATACCAATTAAGGCTGGCTGGTTTTTAAATATCTATTCTCTCTATTTTGTGTTCTCATTTTATTCAGAGGGCAGTGCAGCTCCTAGGCTGGTTAAACTGGAGCAACCTGAATCATTGCCGGACAATGAAATGCCGGTCTTTTCCTTAAAAAATAAGCAGCAGAACATGGATTCAAATGAGAAGAGATTATATTTACTTTTGAACAAGCATTTGACTGAACAGAAATTGATGCCAAGTGCAATCTTATCGATTCTTAAAGAGTCGTCAAACGCTCCAAAACTTGTCTCGGATGTGATTCAAGTTTCTTTTCATCAACAGTTGAAGTTACAGGTAGGTTTTGAAGAAAGTTTCTTGAGGTGGTCCACACTTCTTTTAAAGCAATTAAAGCAAATCTCACCAAGTATTGATACAAAGGTGAGAGAAGATGCATTGAAGCTTGCAGTTGACTGGAAATTGAACATGAAAAGTGATGCAAATGATTATTTGGACGTTGTTGGCTTCTTGCAACTTATAGCGTCATATGGATTGACGACTTCATTCAGCGAGGAAGAGATCTTAAAGCTCTTAGAGAAAATAGTGCTGCATGAACAGGCATCGGAGTTGTGCCTGATGTTCGGGTATAATCAAAAGATACAAGGTTAGTTTTCTGAACTTGTTCTCTATTAATTTCCAATCATTCATTTAAGTTTTGAGCTGATACTTACTAATTTTACTAATTTGAATATTGTTCAACTAGTCAGAGATAGTATATTTTGGTTTTTTTTGACCAAAATATCAAAGGTTTGAATTTCCACTTAATTCTCACCTTAACCTATTAAACTAGAAAACTACTCTGATACTTTACTTCCCATCCATATAGTGCAAAGGTTTTTCTTGGAGACATACATTTTCTTTTCCTTAAAATAAATCGACTTGAACTACTTTTCTATGTTAGAACTGTTGAAATATCATCATTAGTTCGATAGGATCAAAGTCAATAATTGTATGAACCCATTGTATATTTATTTTAGTAAAATGATTTAGATATTTTAGGAGTAAAGATATCTAGATATTTTAAGAAAATGATTTAGGTATCTTAAGAAGATACCTAGATATTTTAGGAATATTTTAGGAATAGATCTAAATATTTTAGGAATACATTGACCAGGCTCTACTATAATTACCCCTACCTTATCTAGGTTTTCATCCCAAGAAAGCACAAAGTGCAGTAGTTTCTGTAGGGTCTCTTGTAATCTCTTCTCGATTTGTGTTAATAAAGTGTGTGAGTGTTTTCCACAAAGAGTTGTGTTTAATAATTTGATAACTGAACGAGGTTAGTATAGGTTGTTTGATCTCTTGGAATTATTAGCATGCTATGTGGTTGCAGCTCTAGCTGATCTTTCGCATCAGAAACAATTTCTTGAAATTATTAGTGAGTGAGTTTTTTTGTGTCGTGAGTAGTCCATGACTCTGCATGTTTTGTGTAGAAAGAGCTTGTTTGGTATTACTGAGTGTTGCCAACACGATGGGTGATTTCCAAATTGTTGGAAGAATTAAGAAACTTAACAACTACAACACGTGGGCAACATGCATGATGTTCTATTTATAAGAACAGGATCTTTGGGAGGTTGTTGGCTGGAGTGAAACTACGTTGCCAGAGGATGATTCTAATGACTTCTTGCGCAAATGGAGAATCAAAGCAGGCAAAACAATGTTTGTCTTGAAAACCACGATCAAAGAAAAGATGTTAGAACATATTTGGGATGACAAGACACCGAAAGAAGCACGAGACACGTTCGTGATGCTGTTCTCAAAGGAGAACGATATGAGGCTACAACTTCTGGAGAACGAGTTGTTATCAATCTCACAATGTAACATGACGATTTCTCAGTGCTTCCACAAAGTGAGGTCAATCTGTCGAGAAATTACTGACTAGACTCGAAGTCTGCCATTGGAGAAGCTCGAATGAAGAGGATCATTATCCATGGATTGTAACTAGAATATAGAAGTTTCGTTATTGTTGTATAAGGATGGCTCGCTCAACCATCACGTGTAGAGTATGAAAATTTGTTAGCTAATCAAGAAGCCATGACTAAACAAATGAGAGACATCACATTAAAGGGTAAAGAAGAAGCACTCTACACAAGTGAAAGTCGAAGCAACAATAAGTCGTCTACCAAACGTGGATACAAAAATGATGACAAAGGAAGAAGCTATCAAGGAATTGCACAACCAGAGAGATCTTAGAAGAACGACAACAAGAGTTCTCAAGAGAAGAGATTTAAAGGTATCTCTACTACAATTACAGGAAGAAGGGCCCACATGTTCGAGGATTGTTGGTCTAAGAAAAAGTCTGTCAAAAGCAATGTGACACCCTCCAACATGGAGATGGAGGAGGAATGGGATGCAAATGTACTATGTCCCATAGAAGAAGATGAGCTAGCACTCATGACGATGATGTGAGAGCATATCGGTTACGAGGTTGATTGAATCATTGATTTAGGATGCTCGAACTACATAACTAACGATCAGAGTGGCGCAATGGATGCAGGTTTTCTCTCAGATAAGGAAGCATTGCTAGACTTGGATTCAGGTAAGGAAGCATTATTAGACTTGGATTTAGAGAAGGAAGTATTACTAGACTTGGACTACATTGAAGAAATTTTTCCACAGAAGACGAGGGAGCACATTGTGCAAATTTGTTGAAGTGTTGTTGTGCCTGAAGATCCAAGCGACATTGATGTTGGTGAGCACTCAACCAAGTAAACTTAGTGGAAAGGAAATGACACCTCGACATGATCTTGAGATACGTCAAAGGTACAATCAATTATGATCTTTTGTACAAAAGAAGCCAAGATTGCAAGCTATCTAGATATCATGATGTTGACTATGCAGGATATCACGATACTTGAATATCAAGCACTAGGATTCAAGCTCTGTTCGAGAACAATTTCTTGGTGTAGCAAAAGACAATCAACAATATTATTGTCAACTACAGAAGCATAGTACAAGCAACAGCTGGAGCAACTCAAGAAAGTACATGGCTGAAACTCTTAACGTAGAATTTGCATTAGAAAATTGACTATCCAATACCACTTCATTACACCAACCAATTTGTGATTTGCCTAGCAGAAAATTTGGTGTTTCATGCTAGAACAAAACATATGGAGGTGTATTACCATTTCATTAGAGAGAGTTCTGAAGGAAGAAATCGAGATGCAACAAATCAAGACAGAAAATCAAGTAGCTTACTTGTTTACAAAAGGGCTGACATGAGGGCTTTTGCTATTAGCTCAACATGGTGTAGCAAATGAGAACTAGTGCTAGGGGAGTGTTGAAATATCATCACTAGCCCGATAGGGTCAATCCCAATAATTGTTTGAGCCAATCGTATATTTATTTTAGTAAATTGATTTAGATATTTTAGAAGCAAAGATAGATATTTTAAGAAAATGATTTAGGTCCGTTCAGAAATACCAAATTTTTTTTTATATGTTTTAAGAATAAATTGATGGGTCTCTGCTATGATATAAAATATCATTTCACCTTACCTAGGTTCTCATCCCAAGAAAGCATAAAGTGCAGTAGTTTCTACCGAGTTTCTTATAATCCCTTCTTGATTTGTGTTAATTTCCGTATCATTTTTGCACATTTTAAGTCCCTCCTTGAAAGCTAGTGTTGTTTATTGGTTATTTATTTTTTTATTTCTTGTTTCTCTCTCTATTATTTAATTTTTTTTAAGAACTTTATAAAAATGTCTCTGGTAACTTTTTTTTGTTAGCTCAAATGTTAAATTTTAAAACTAAAAAGTTTTACATTAAACTAATTTTTTAAATTAAAAATAATCAATCGTTCATACAATGTTTACACAATTTTAAGAACAGGTGCCGAAACGCTTCAGATTTCTCATCTTAACATTTGAAATTAGATTTTACAATAATTTTTTTTTACCTGTTCTAACCGATGACCTTGTCTCATATTCTTTCATTTTGCAGAAATTGTACAAAATCTGATTGGAACAAAGCAATTTGTTAAGGCCGTCAGGTTTATATGTGGATACAAGTTGGAATGCTTTCGACCTGTACAGATTCTGAATGAATATCTGCGAGATGTAAGGAATGCCACTGTAAAAGTCAGCAATAAACACGATACAGGACAGGACGATGTACGTGCTGCCATGGTTAGTCGTCTGTTCTCATGGAATCCCCAAAATATGAACATTGTAAAGAAATGGTACTTTTTTTTTTTTGCTAAGATATCTACTTTGACTATCACTGCAAGGATGAAGCCATAGACAAGGAGATAGATGCTGTGAAGTCGGTAATTACATGCGCTGCAGATTGTAACCTTAGTTCTGAAATCTCATCTCAAGGGCTTCAAAACCTCATTGTTTCTCTTAAAGATATGAAAAGGAAGAAACGCAACATCCATGGTCAACTGCCAGATTTGACCACGGGTAATATGCAACAGTCACATTCCATCACTGTCCAATCACAACAACGTCCACATCCAACCAAAGGCAAAATGCAAGCGCAACAACCGAACCCAACCCATCAATCGCTGCAGCAACATCATCCTAACCATCAACAGCATATGCCGAAGAAACGTAAAACAAATCAGGGTCAAAGTGGTTCAACGAAATACCCTCAGAAACCTCCACCAATTAGACCTGCGCTTTCGAATTTATCTCCTAGAGTAAATAACCAATAACCAAAGTTCCACTAGTACAATTCAAGATTTTCTGGAATGCATTGGCTGCTTGGTCTCCATGTGGATGGTCATGAATCAACTGAACGTGGAAATCGTTGTAGGCGCCCAACCAGGCGTAGACTATAATCCTAAGCCTAGGTATGTTTTCCAACTAATCTAATGTTATTGGTTTGGTTGGATAGTTGGTCATACTGTAGAATGCTTTAGGAGCAGTGTCTAGATTTTGTATCATATATGGGCAATATAATAGTTGCCTCTCTAGAAGAGAGTATTTTTCTCTTCTATCCCAAGTGTTCACCTTGCAAAATTGTAAAGTTAGTTTTGTGGATTTTTGCATGGTTGATCAAGATGGAAGGATTAATGTCGACATCCACATGTCATATTTAAAGATATATGGATGTATATTTTTTGAAAAAGAAATAAAGGATAGATATCTTGTAGGAATTTTATGAAACCATCATTTGTTAAGGTTTGCCATCTCTATGTAATGCCTACCTAGGGGTGGCCTTGTTGGCTAAGGTGTGCAATCTTTTGGTCTTCGACCAAAAGATACTTTGTTGCTACCCTTCACCTTCACCTTGGTATGATCTAGGTCGTTGCTACCCTTCACCTTCACCTTGGTATGATCTAGGTCGTTGCTACCCTTCACCTTCACCTTGGTATGATCTAGGTCGTTGCTAACCTTTTGGTCAAAGACTAATAGATTAAAGTACTTATTCTATTCTCTATGTTAGAAACACTCTACAAGCTTGGTGACCAATCAAATTAGGCTGACCTATGGAGAGGTCTATATATACACGTACATATACAAAGTGCAGCTATGATTGTTATGTTATGGAGTCTGTTGCTTATTTATAGCTTATTCAAGGGTTATATATAGTAAATGGTTATATATGGTAAAGCTATATATAATAAATTGAACCATATATATACCTCTCTTAGGTAATGATTTGAATATGTACTTTTTGCCTTCTCTGTATTCTCTATTACTGTACATACTTGAAATCATCCATATAAACTATTAGCCAATATTTCTCATTGCATTTTTTCTCTCCTATTTTTTGTGTTCATCTAGATCGAGTGTGTAAGTTGTGCGATCCTAACTACTGGTATCGGAACTAGGCGAAATTTACCATGATTTGTGAAGATGATAAATTCAAAGATTGGAATTGAGAAATTTGATGGATTCGATTCAATTTCTAGAAGATGCAAATGGAAGATTTTGTATTAGAAAGATCTTCACGAACCCTTGTTGGGAGGTGAAGTCGGATATCATGACCACGGAGCAGCAGAAGCTCAAGGATCGACATGCCTTAGGGTTGATCCGGTTGACGCTGTTAAAAAGTGTGGCGTTTAACATCATTAAAGACAAGAAGAAGACAACGTCTGATTTATTGAAGATGCTATTGAATATGTATAAAAAAATCGTCGACTATAAACAAGGTGTATTTGATTGTATTTGATGCAGGGATTGTTCAATCTACAGATGTCTGAAATTCGATCTATTGTTGATTATATAAATGAATACAATATGATTGCAAGTTAAATGAGTTTGGTGGAAATTAATTTTGAAGGTGAAATTAAAACATTGATATTGATGTCATCTTTACCCTGAGTTGTGGATACTGTTATTGCTGCGATCAACAGTTTCTGAGGATCTGAGAAAATGAAGTTTGATGAATTCGAGATGTCGTTTTCAGCGAAAGTATTCGCAGATGAGAAATTGGGTATTCATTTGGTAGTGCTATTAGTGTTGACCAAAGAGGACTAAGTAAATCAAAAGACCCAAACAATTTTTTTTTAAACAGACCAAAAGTAAGTGTTGGAGTTGTGGAGAAAAAGATCACTTTCGAATAGATTGTGCAAGACTAAAGAGGAAGTAGAATCATAAATCAGAGGATGCTGATGATTTTATAAATTCAGCAGAAGAAATTGGGGATGCTCTAATCCTCAACGTCGATAGTCCGATTTAATCTTGGATTTTGGATTCAGGTGCATCTTTTCATTCATCTCCAAATAAAGAACTATTTTAGAATTTCAAATTTGGAAATTTCGAGAAGACATATCTTGCAGACAACAAAGTCTTGGAGATTAAAGGAAAATTTATGCAAGAAATCAATGGACATCAAAAGATGTTCGATACATTCTTGGTCTCAAGAACCTTATCTTTATTTGTTAGTTAGATAACACAGATTATGCAATAGAGTTTGGGAAGAGTTCGTGGAAGATTGTGAAGGGTGTTATGGTGGTAGCATGTGACACAAAATCTGGAACCTTGTATACCACTACAGGGTGTATAAACATGGCTGTTGTTGCTGATGAGAGTGCTTCAAATTTATGTCTGTGGCACAATAGACTTGAACATATGAGCGTTAAAGGAATGAAGATGTTGACTGCAAAATGAGTTTTAGAAGGCCTGAAATCTGTTGATATGGTCATTGTGAGAGTTGCATTATGGACAAACAGAAATGAGTTAGCGTCACGAAGTGTAATAACCCAAAATAATGATAAAATGTATTTTGGGTGTATGTGTTGTGTGTTTAATAATAATAATAATAATAATAATAAAAATAAATAAATAAATTAATTAATTAAAAAAAAAAAAAAAACGACGAAAATGAAGCAGCTGCGTCAAGCAGCTGCTGTAAAGGAGATTGAGGGGCGGTGGACGCGTAGCTGGAGGCGTGGGATGGATGAGAGGGTGATTAGGGGAGGTGGAAGCGTATTAGAGCCTGATTAGGCTTTAAAAAGGGAAGAAAAACGAAGAATGGAGTTGGAAAGAAACCCAGTAAACAGAGGAGGAAATTTTGGAGAATTCGAGTTTTTGGTTGCTTAAAATTGGACATCAATCGAGGGTAAAGGAAGAGGGGTTGTTGCTGAGGAATCTTTTGAGGAAAGGATACGGCCCCGAGCTGAAGCGGACGGTAATTCGAAGGTAACGAAAAAAACCCACATCACCGAACCTTTAAATCTCGATATCTTGAGTTATACTGCATAATAAGTTATGAAATAAGGCTGGTTAGAACTGTAGTTAGACGATCTATAAAGTTGTAGAAGAAATCAGAACGAAATTCGAGCTGTAGAGATGAAATTTTTGCTTCGGGACACAACGGGTATTAAAGGAAAAGATTGAGAAAAATTGCAGGGAGGAGAGGTTGAAGACGAGCGCGTGAAGGACACGCGAGGCGCGTGGGGAGGCTGCGAGTGGGTGTGCGACTGTACGCGGTTCAGGCGCGTGAGAAAACAAACCTCCGACCTTGCATTGGCGCGTGAGGGCGCGTGAGAAGGTATTTTGGCTCCCGGTTTGTCCCGTTCGACTCCTTTTGACCTGTCCTACCCAAAATTGGTCTATATTTATGTTGAAATTGATAAAATATAGGTCTAATAGGAAGGAATTGTGTTGAAGTACTATTAAACGTACATTCAAGGGGGAAAAAGGAGTTCGAAACCAAGTAAGTAGCGTATCGACCTTTGAACTCGTTCTTAACTTGTTTTACAACATGTGAGTATGTTGTTTACCTGATTAAGAGCTTAATAAGTTATGATGAACTTTGATGATATTTAGTGTTTATTGTATATTGTGACTGCTTGCCTGTGATGTAAGCGTGATATAAATGATTTTCAGAATGTTCTACGTGTTGATCATGATATATGTAGGGAAGCATGCAGTAACTGTGAGTATGTTATGCATGTTAATGGAAAGGTTATGACTCTAGATATGCTTATTGGTGGATGAGCTATGGCTTATTTATATGAGTATGATAGTCTACTAATTCCCGCGGAGTTCCTGGCCAACGCGCTGTGTGCTAAGTCAGGGAGCAGGAGTACTCCTGACCGTTGGTATATGAGATAAACAGGCCGCCAGAGCAATTAGTAGACGGGCCGTATTTGACCGAGAGCGAGTCTTACATACGAGTCCGAAAATTCTAGATAAGCATATCGAGAGAGAGTCAGTAACCTAGCTGGAGGTAGCTGAGATACCTCATTAACGAACAGATGACCCTAGTAAGAGAACTAGGAGTCAATGATGAATAAAACGTAAAAACACCTGGAAAGATTAGTTTTGAACCTGTGAATGATAAACTAGCTACTTACTGAGTAATCTAATTACTCATCAGAATTATTATAACTTTTCTTTCCAGATGTAGATGCTGCAGGTCAGCCGAGGACGAGACCAGCGGGCTAGAGACTACTGGGAATCCATGTCTGGGTCTGTTCTGTAATTATGTTTCCGTTGTCAAGAATTTACCTTAGTCGTTTTAAGTTTTTTTGTAAAGTACTGTTTTACTTTTATAGAAATACTTTACTGGATGTTTTTAGAAATATTTTAAATTTTATGATTGGGTATCAGAGTCTCTTGAAATTGTCGATAGTAACTCCTGTTCATCGCGTTGGCGATGAGCGGGTGTTACACGAAGGTTGTTAGAGAACTGAAGAAAGTGTGGTTGGAAATGGTCCATATAGATATTTGGGGACCATCTCTAGTTCCATCACTTGGCGAATCAAAGTTCTACATTACCTTCATAGATTATTTCAACAGGGAGGTGTGGATCTATTTCCTAAAACACAAATTAGAAGTATTTGCCACTTTTAAGAAGTGGAAAGCTGAAGCTGAAAAATTAGATCGGCTTTAAGGTCAAATGGCTGAGGTTTGACAATAGAGGAGAGTACGACAATTCTCGGTAAAAGAATTAGATTAACGAAGACAGTTCCCGATAAAGGAATAAAAAATGGTGTTGCTGAAAGGATGAATAGAACATTGAATGATCAAGCAAGGAACATGAGGATTTATTCTGGATTGCCAAAGACATTTTGGGTCAATGGTGTAAATACAGCCGTCTACTTAATCAATAGAGGGCTGTGAGTACCCTTGGAGTTCAAGTTGTCAGAAGAAGTATGGACAGGAAAAGAACTCAAGTACTTTCACTTTAAAACTTTTACTCTGACTTTAGAACTTTTGGCTGCATTGCGTATGTTTATGTTGATCTAAAGAAGAGGGACAAGTTTGACGTTAAGGTTGTGAAGTGTTACTTCATAGGCTATGATTCTGACATGTTTGGGTATAGGGTTTGGGATGACAAGAACAGAAAAATCTTAAAATATTCTGACGTGACTTTTGATGAAAATGTCTTGTACAAGGACAAAAAGAAGAAAGGTTTTGGGAGACCGAAACAAGTGGGAGTTAAGGTTGAGGCACAGAAAATTTATCTAGTGATGTTGTAGTAAATACTCAAGAAACTTTCAAGATTGTTTCTGAAGAACCATGAGTGGAGTAAGTGACACCTGAGCAGGTGTTGAGAAGAACATCCAAAACTATTAGGGTATCGGTTAGGTATGCACCTTCATTACACTATCTGTTATTGATTGATGAAGAGCCCTTTGGTGATGCCCTACAGTTCGAGGATACAACTAGGTGGGAGCAAGCCATGGATGATCGGATGAGTTGGATATCTAGTTTTCATAATTGTGTTGCTCCTTCATCTATTAAGATTGAGTATGTGGCAATAACTGAGGTTGAGTACGTGCCAATAGCTATAGATGGAAAGAAGATGATATCAATGACAGACTATCTTAGAAGAATTAGGCAAGAAGCACGTGAGAATATTTTTCATGCAGATAGTCAAAGTGTCATATAGTTGGTGAAGGCCTCGGACTATCAAAGACAAAACACATCAGAAGATGATACCACTTCACTCATAGGTTAGTAGAAGATGATGATATGTTTGGAGAAGATAGAGGGTGCAAAGAATCCAGCAAACATGCTGACAAAATGTGTTGATGTTGGAAAATTGAGGTTGTGCAAAACCTCAATTGGTATGGTGCATTGAAGATGTTGAGGATCGTTTGAGAATAAAATTCTTGGTTAACTGAACCAGTTTCCAAATCTCCAAATGAGAGAATTGTTAAGTTATGGAATAATATACATATCCTCGAGCAGTGTTTATGGAAAGGAAGTACATGCGGTAGGTCAACATTTTGTTAGGTGTAAGGGGAGGATTTGTTGGCACGATTATCCTTGGATTAAGGCCGAATTTAAGTTTCGATTATAGGAGATCGCCGAGGAATGAGGAATGAGTATATGTAAGTCACCAAATTGGACCTTCAACAATATATAAATGAGATTTGCGAAAGGGAAGAGGTTATTAAAGCTCAAAGGAGCCAAGGCAACATATCTCAAGGGTTGAATCAAATAAAAAAAATTTAGATCGAGATCGGTTGCTAGGGAACCCATAGCTATGTTTTTTAGAAATTTAAATTGGTTTCAATAGGTTAGTGGTGAGTAGATCTACCGTTTTCTGAAATTGAGAAGATATAACTATTGTAGTAGGAAAAATCGAGGTTGGGACATAATGAGTATTTCCAAAAAGTTATGGAAATTCAGAGCAGGCTTGAGGTTGAAGACGCATGAGGTGCGTGGGGTGCGAGCAGCTGAGGGGTTCAGCGCGTGGAAGGCCTGCGTGGATGCATGGAAGCTCGTACTAGATTTGATTTGTCCTGCAGAAATCCTAATCGATGTGGTGAGTGCTATGTTGGGAGCATGAATATTCTTGATCGTCGGCCTGTATGTTATTTCAGACCGCCAAAATGTTTAGTAGACGAGTCGTATTTGATCAAGAGTGCTAGAATGTTTAGTATTTGATCGAGAACGCCATAAAATTTTCTATAATGTTTAGCAGATGGGTATTACATTCGAAATTCATTATGAATATAAATAAAACAAATAAGTAAAGAGTAGTTAGAACACTCAGATCTAATTCCTAAAACCAAAGCTTTATACTTGTGGAAGGACGCAATCACGGGTGGCAGTTCAGAATGTGATATGAGTAGAGAACTTGAGCCAGTATCAATAGAGGGCGATTCATACTTATACAACGGATCAAGGACTCGGTCCATATCGAAACTTTTAGACAGAACGTAAATTATAAAACTTAAACATATTTAAAAGATAGTTAGTTACTAAGTAAATTAATTACTCACAAAAAATTATTTTATATTTTCTTTTCAGACAGATGGAATGCAATGTGATCAAGACGTTGGGATGAACGAGCTGGAGACTATAATGATCATATCTAGATTCGAGTCTGTTTTATTATATCTACTTATATTTTGGTTTTGAAATTGGAGGTTCATAATTGTTTATAACGTATTGGTCTATACTGTAAATATATAAATTATAGTTGATTTTCTTTTGAACTAATATTAAAATATGAAAGGTTTTCAATAAAATCAAGTTGAGTTAGTAGGAAGACAATAAGCCTGTGGTGAATAAGTCCTTTGAATTCGGTTCTCGACACTTGTTTTAGGTCAAAGAAAAAGTTGATTGTTCAAATTTGGAATTTACGAATAATTTCAATGTACTTTAATCTCAAATCTAGTTTGGAGAGAATTGTTTTATAAGACGGGAGAGAGAATAAAAATTGATAAGAAAGCGTTGTGGCAATTGCAGGAAAACATGTAGACAAGATAGCTTACATCACTTAGTTGGGGGAGGTTTGATGACTAATTGTCCCTGTTCTTTATTATGAAGCATTTAATGTGGTAGAAGTAGATTAGATTTTGGACCAAATTTCATCCACTCAAATTTGAATAATAAAATAATACAATATAAAAGTAAGATGAAAGGGTTAGGCATAACATGGAATGTGACCATCGGTCATCTGTAACACGCTTTGAACAAGCATGACTGTGATATCACACATGTATTGACTGTTGGTTGTGGGCTTAGCCTCATCTTATTTTTGTGAACATGTAGTTTATTGACCATTCGCTTGTCTTCCTCAGATGATATAATTTATGGGTCATGATTGTCTCTATTATCATATCAAGAGTTGACATGATTAAGAATGATATCGTCAAGAATAAACATAGATAAAATGATTATTTAAGAAAAGGGTGGAAAGTTCTTCAATAAAAGGGTAGATTATACCTTTGAATTTGAGACTTTGGCACAAAAAAAAAAAAAAAAAAAAAAAACA
>NW_019268529.1:2489819-2509464 GCF_002738365.1 Cucurbita moschata
AAAAAAAAAAAAAAAAAAAAAAAACCAACTCCGAATTCAACCTTGGAAGGAGATCGAGGGCCGAGGCCATCACTTCATACCAAGAACGGTTGGAAAGCAAGAACCTACAAAAATACTATTTGATTGGTAAAATAAACTCCTATTTTGAAGAACTAGAATTGTCAATAATGAGTTTGATAGCAATTTTAAGAATAATCTAATGACCACTTTGGAATTATAATATTTTCTTCAGGAAAGTGACACGATCACAAATCCAGAAGAGAGAATTTTACCTACCAAGAAGACTGAAATCATTCTTATGTGATCAGATGAAAATTATAAGAATAATTCAAGGATCATCTTAGATCCTGAAATTTGTTTCAAGAAAGGTACGAAACCACAAATCTATAAGAGAATTTTTTTTACCCGACAAACTCAATGAAGTCAGTGTAGTAAGCATGGTGTGCAAGTGTAGATCATGTTCTTATTTTCACGCTAAAACCAAATGTATTCTCTTGTTTAGAATCCGACAACAGCCCATATTATATTTCTCGTTGGAATTTGTATTCGATAAAAGCATTCGTCATAAACAACTCCAATATGAAGTCCTCGAGATGTCAAAAGTCTAATTGTCCAAATCTAAAAACATATCACACAATACACACTACATAAAGCTTACGACCAAAAAATTGTGAACCGATGTTAGAAATCCATCCAACTATCACGTGAGGATCGATTGACGTGAAATATAACCATTTGGAAAAGAGCGAAAAAGAACAAAAACTGCACGAGATTGGACGAAATGCATGTGTATATACATCATATTAACCTTTTTTCCCCCCCAGAAAAAGAAGTTGAAGATCAGAGTTACAAATAATAACAAGAAGTTAGGAAGTAGAATAGAATATTTTACAGAATCTAATCCAATCTTAAGTAATAATTTGTTCTTTTCCTTCCAACTTTTGGGGAACGTACTGTGCAAAAATTCAAGCAACCAGAACAGCTTCACGTTCATTATTTGTACATCAATATCTCAATACATCTGTCTCAAAATCCTTGGATGACCTTTTAAGATTGTAGTATGAAAACATTTACCCTCTTCCTGAATTTCCATGTCTCTGGCTTCTGAAATGGCTTAGAAGCGCTTGAGCCTGCGATTACCCAATTACTTGTTTAGTTATTACGTTATAAGTTTTGTCCTACAACTTTTAATACGATCATTGTTCTATATATGTTTTCAAGATCAATACCAAGTTTTGAAAACTGAAATAAGTAATTTAAAAAACTTATTTTTGTTGTACCTTTTCTTTGGCTCTAGCAGTACCAGATTGGGACAATGCCACTAATGGTGGCACAGCTCCTTCTTGGAGCACCATACTGCAATGCCTACTGCTGGTTGTGCAAAGCTGCAACAATGCTGCTGCTGCATTTTCCTTTCCTCGAGCAGAACCCAACTCCACGACCTCGACGAGAACGGGAATTCCACCTTCCTGACCAATCGCAGACCTTCCCTCGGGAATTGTGGCGAGATTTGCCAACACAGCAACTGCCTTGTCAACCATTCCAGCTGCTGGGTCCATCAACTCCACAAGATGCCTCACGGCTCCAGCTTGGACAATTCTAGCCTTGTTTTCATGGAATATTGATAAGTTAAACAAAGCTGTAGCTGCATCCTTCTTTCCCCTTGGAGTTCCAATACCCAGCAATTCAACCAGAGGTCCTATTGCTCCAGACCTTCCAATTCTCACCTTGTTCTCTTCAATCACTGAGAGGCTAAAAAGTGTTGCTGCTGAGTTCTCCTTTGCCTCCGGACTCCCAGTTTTAAGAACATGAATCAAAGGTTCAATTGCATTTGCCTGAGCAATGGCATTTTTGTTATTATCATTGATGGATAAGTTTAGAAGAGCAGTCACAGCATTCTCCTGGATCTTCGAGTCTGCAGAGAGAAGCAAATTAACCAAATATTCAATGGCTCCACATTGAGCAATCACTATCCGGTTATCCATATTATGTTTGGCCAGTAGCCGCAATTCAGCCGTAGCACCTCTTAAAGTTTCAAGTGAACTGCTCTTCAATTCCTCCACCACCTTCCGAACTTGTGCTTCGATAGCTGAAATATCTGGCCTTGTTTCGTTAGCAGATGGTGTAGTTATTTTACTGGCAAACCTCTCTGATGGTCGGAGCCACATCATATTACCTCGAGATCTTGAGTCAGCTAATCTGGGTGGAAGCTCTGGTTCTATGTGATTGGGAGTTGAGGAAGCAGCAGCCAAGGGCTCTGATTTACTCTCCCCAGCAGCATCACTGCCATAACCTGTCAGATTTGTTGACACGTTTGGAGATTCATTGGCTTCCCCTGAGGTTCCTCGAGAGAGATTAGCATTTGAGACTGCACTCGAGGTGGAGGCCTTCCTATTATGACTATGTGACTGTTCATCCTCACTGGAATTTGGAACATTGGTTCTAGATGGCGACATTGATGGTTTAGTAATCAAATCACCACCATTTTCTTCCAATTTGGCCGATTGATCTTCCGTACTTGTAAGCAATAGCCTACTAACATCAATCCCTCTTTCATCTCCAGCATCATTGGACAAGGAATCCTCAGAGAAAGAGTGGGAGAGCAAAGAAGAACTTCCATCTCGATGGGTTCCACCAAGTACAGACCGGGCTGACTGAGGGGAATGAGAAAAAAGGGGTTCTCGATGGGTATCAGACTCGAAGCTACCAAGCACCGACCTTGAGGGATCAGATAACTTCACATTGTTTGTCTCACACCAGTTTGCAATCAGAGCCTTAACAGTGTAGTTAGGTATAAGATTCGTGTGAACCAACGTCTGTCTAGTCTTTGGACAAACATTGAGCCCCATATCGATCCAATTTTTTATAAAAACCCGTTCATAGGTCTGCCCTGATGCTACAATAACTGGATCTGTCATTAGTTCGAGAGAAAGAGGGCAGCAGAAATCAGTAGGTATCGATACAGGACCCGAACTTTGGGATTGCTTTATCGTAAGAAGTCGTTCATGCATACGGGTTACAAGAGCAACCATTTGATCGATGTCCTCAGCTTCTCCGGTTTGTTCAGCTTGTTCGGCACTCTCTTTCAACTTTTCAAGGGCCACAGCCTCAATTAAGATCTCCTGGTTTGATCTCAAGCTCAGGGAATCTGCAAGTTTCACCAAAACATCTGAGCTGGGGGGTGCAATGCCCTCTGCTTGATTCCTTATGGCATCTTTAATAACAGAAGATATTTCTTCCCTTCCAATATGCTTAATCTTTTGGACGCAGTGCTGCAATAATGCATCATGCAAATTATTTATCATGAATGCTCAAACATTACTCCTAAAAAAGGAATACAAGAGAAAGTGGAAACATGGAAAAGTCGAAACCGTAAATCTTAAATCAGTCATTACCTCAAGAGATGATAAACTTAATTCCTCCGGAAGATTTTCATTTGAAGACCGAAGAAGCTGGAATATATCCAAGCTAGATTTCCCAATCTTTGTTATTAATGCTTCACCTTGCAGTACCTGGAATCATAGACAGAAAAGGGAGGCAGACAGACAGATTAGTAAAGAGATGCTCCTAAAAGTTGAACAAAATATTGTAAGCCTCTCAACAAACTAAGTAAACGTTACAAAAGTTTCCTTTGGTAAGATCCCACGTCGGTTGGAGAGGGGAACAAAGCATTTCTTATAATGGTGTGGAAACCTCTCCTTAGTAGATGCGTTTTAAAAACATTGAGGGGAAGCTCAGAAGAAAAGCTCAAAGAGGACAATATCTGCCCCTGTTGGACTTGGACTGTTATAAATGGTATCAGAGACAGGTTTCGGGTGATGTGCTAGCGAGAACGCTGAGCTCTGAAGGGGGGTGGATTGTGAGATCCCACCTTGATTGGAGAGAGCCCCATATAGGGTGGATTGTGAGATCCTACATCAGTTGAAGAGAGAGACGAAACATTCTTTACAAGGGTGTGGAAACCTCACTCTAGCAAACGCGTTTTAAAAATCTTGAGGAGAAGCCCAAGAGGAAAAGCCCAAAGAGAACAATATCTGCTAGGAGGGACAAAAAAGCACGGTGTGCATGAGAAAGAACATCTATTGACAAATTTGTTACATTTGGGGGCGGCAAAGATAATAGACTTTTTGAGTTCAAAATAAACAATTCAAAGCATTAGATGGAGCCTGTAACTCGCGCTCCTATATCTGAGCATGATGTCAAACCAAATAATAGTCCAACAAGGTGCAAAACTGAAGAAGCATGGCTATGCTAAAAATTGTACTGTCTAAAAACAAAGATTAGCTCAAGTGCACTTGATAATGATATTGCTTTCAATTTTTTACATTAGAAAAAATGGGGCGATTTGCTATTGATGTCTCTGTTTTGTATTTAAGTTTTAAAAATCACTTTCTAAATACTGACCAAATTTCAAACGACAAGTTTATGATAACCGATGGGCCTTTTCACCCATTCACCAGGTAAGTTTGTCTAAATGACACCTTAAAAAAAGCATGTGATCTCCGTGTGATGATTCAAGCATTCACCTAATTGAACAAAACCAATCCTATCAAGGAAAATCTTTGCTCATCATATCCAAGAGAACTATGCTTAAACGAAAGAATAGTTCTATCAATGAACTCCTTACAAGCAAGGAACTCTTTCCAACAAGTCCCAGCCCATTTCAAAATCCTAATCAGGAGTTCAATCCTAATTGCAAAATACTAATCGATCAAGGATGCATCAGCAGCAAAACTCTCATCTCTGCCAACTACGAGCCCACGAGCTATTTAAGGTTATACATTTTCTACACTGTTTTCTCTCTCCTTTTGTATCTTCTGGATTAGATCGTTAAGTCACTTTTAAAACATCATACTCTCACTATAAGTGTGTCTCTTGTGAAAAATATAGGCACTATGCAGCGGAGTGCCACAACAAGAAGTGTGATGAGGAGGCGAACTTCACATTCACGCATAACCAAAAACCCGCACTGTTGTTGGCCGAGAAGATGCCCAACCTATTAGTGCTCAATGAAAAGAATAATAGGTGATCCTCCTCATGAACAGACAAGACCGAGTGGAGACAAACATGTGGTACTTCGACAACAATGCGAGTCGCCACATGACCGGAGATTGAATGAAGTTCAAGGAGCTTGACGAGAATCTCATTGGGAGCGTGAAGTTTGACAACAGATCCATCTTGTTCCAGTGCAAGAACAATGATCAACATCTACTGACCAAGGTATATTGCATCCCGAGTTTGAAAAGTAATATTATTAACCAAATGAAAGAAGAAGGGAGCAAAGTTGAAAGACAGTGCAAGAACCTAAAAAACTAGTCGATTTTACTAATAGTTATTTAGTTGCAAGCATTGACGATAGAAAAAACACCAAAGGAATAGCGTTTTGTCTCATTGAAAATTTGATCACTTGGCAATCTCAATTTCAGAAGCAACAAACTATGACACTATTTGTCGGGCCGAGTTCATGACACAACTGCGGCATTGTGGCTAAGAAATTTCTTGAGCAAGGTGACCAAAACAAATTTGCAACTGCATTGACGAAGAATTTGATATTTCATGTATGTAGCAAACACATCAACACTCACTTTCACTTTATCCGTGAGTGTGTTGAGAAGCGACAAACCATTGTGGAGTTTCTTTGCACTCGAGAGTAACATACAAATATTCTCACTAAGGCCCTAGCAAGGATTAAATTTGTGGAGATGCAAGAGTTGCTTAGAGCGAAGAATCTCGAGTAAAGTCAAGTTTATAGGGAAGATTGTGAGTTCACAAGCTTATGGGGACCAACTATTTAGTAGGTTGTTATGACCACTAAATGGTGGTGTTAGGTTGGACCATTTCCTTAGTGGGTTCTTAGGACCAATTTCCTCATTGGGTTGCACATACATGTTTAAATTTAGGGAGGTTTTATTGTATTTTTCAATTTTAGAGTATTATTTTTAAGGTCTTAAGTTACAATTAGTTATTGGTCATTATGGTATTGATGGACATGAGAGTTACAACCCTTCACTTCATCATATGTTACTTGTTTATTTTCAAGGCTATAAATAGTCATTCATGTTGTTACTTTAGTATGAAGATTTTGGATATTAAAGTGAAAGTTGCCAATTATGCTTCTTAAAACACGAGCTTGTTCTTTTGCATTTCTTGTGTTTAGATTTGCATGCTAGAATCATTCAAATAGTCTTGGTCAAGCTATCTTGAGGAGTGATTTGAATCACAAGTTTAGAAGCGCGTTTTCTTTTACTCTTGATCTTGATCATCATGGAAATTTGTTCCTAAACTTTCCCTTGATTCTTAATTGTTTTGAGGGTTCTTGGATAATTTAGATCTAAATGTCTTATTCTTCGATAAGGTTGTTAGATCGAATACCAAAAGTTTCAGATAAGGAATCAACCCAGAGGAAAGTTCTGATACCAAATGATAAGGAATCACTGCAAGGGAAGTAAGATTCGAATTACCTTGTTGATCGAATATCTCAAGGCAAGAACACTTGTTTGAAATTCGAATCACTCCACAAGCAAGATCAATCATATCAAGCTTGAATGATTCTAAACATGCAATCTAAACTACATAGAATTGCAAAGAAACTTAATCATTGGCTAAATAAAGCATAGCACAAATGTTCTTTTTACGAAACTTAATCATTGGCTAAATAAAGCTCAGCACAAATGTTCTTTTTACTACATTTTCCAAGTCCCCCTTTACAAATATAACATTCATATTTTATGACCGTAAATATAACCTAAGGTAAATAAAAAGTCCTAAAATGCATTAATGAAACATCATAGCTCTATACTGTGATCCACCCAAAATTTATAACAATGAAGCTCAATTCTTATTCAATTTGCCATGAATTGAAATATCTTTTGATAATTTTAACAACATTTTTCATCACATCTTCTTTGAAGTTATATTACATGATTGATGTCTTGGTTCATATTAGAAACTCTTTCCTCTAGTTTCGCGATATTTATTTCATTTCTTTCTGCTTCGGTTATTCGTTTCGATATGTTTAGATCGAGGGCCAAAATCAGCAAAAGCTACTACTTTCTTCCAAAGAAAATCATGAACCAATCTCCAACCTTGCAATCAAGAAAACCATACAAAAAAATTGCAATGCTCATAGAAACCAAGATTGCAACAACACAACAGACCAAAAAGCTCAGCCTCCAAGAAAGAAAAGGCCAAACTACTCCTATTCCAAGTTTAAAGCCGAGAGATTTTGATATAAGACGATAGAGAAAATCTGGGTCCTAAAATTTCCACATGAGAATTTCTATTCTTAAATTGCTTCCAGTCAGTAGAGTGCACTTAGTTGATGAAAGAGATAAACTTAATCTTTGCAAAAATAATGATAAAAATAATAAGGGTAAGGTAGAACTTACCAAGTATACTTTACTCGACAATGGTTGCCAGTTTTCAAACAGCACCCTTAGTTCATCAACTGAATGATCAAGTTCTTCAAATGCCTTAATAAGTTCTTCATCAGAAGCTATATCTGAATCAACAACTGCATCCAGTATCGGCTTCAAAAGTTTGAAAACCCCTTCTATTTTATGGTAGTACTTCAGAGTCGGTTGTAAATTTATGTAGTCAGAAGACGAAAGTTGAAAAAATGATGAAATATGTCTAAGAAGCAATTTAAGTAATGAGACCCCCATTGCACCTGCGCCAATATCATACTCAATCAAGATGAAAAGAAATGAATATAAATATAATGAACAAAGATTAAGTATATTGACAGATGAATAAAAATCATTTCTTGAACTGCTTCAAAAAAAAAATCATTTCTAGAACTTTTCAAGTTGATATTCCTTTAAAAGAGAGCTATAACAAACATTTTTCTTCCTAGGTTACTGTCAAGTTAGTGATAAAGAAAAGACAAAGTTCATCACAAAGTTCATCACAAGAAGCAAAGCATAGAAAGAGAGTCTGTAGGCAACACATGCATTAATTTCCGTTTACTTACAGGGTGAATAGGATGTACAGAGAAATGGACTACCAAGTTAAGTGGGAGCTTCCATATTACAAGAATTTCATATGGCATTTATGTACATAATGAAGTAAAAATCTTGATGATACAACACAAAGCAATATTATTGAGGTTATTTTAATGGGTAAATTGACTTATAATAATAGCAAACCTAGCATAAGCTAAAAAGATTGGAAAATATAGCACAATTTTAAGCCTAGCCTAGATAAAAACGTGTAAAAAGACAATAACTTGGCAACATATCTCAATGCCACACATTTATCGGTGACTAAAATATAAATATGAATAATAACTTAAACAAACATATAGTAAGGTTCTTGGAAACTAACTCGCTCACAAAGTCGGAAGCTAGCATCACCACTTTTCTTATAATTTCTGGGACGTTCGGACTTTTGGTTTTTAAATTTTAGCAGAAAATGCATTCTTATTGAACTATAATTTATTTTTCACATTCAAAATTAAAACAGATTGGGCAATTTTCTGATGTATCAAAACATACAAATGCATCTTTCAAAATGTGTACATATTTGAAAAAGTGTCTGCACAAGATTGTAGATGTGCTCGGTTATATTTGCGACAAGTAATTAAACAAATAATATCAAGAATAACCCGCATGAGGTCAAGGCACAGTACCGTAATATATATTCACTGGATAGGAGAGAGTTGATTTCAGATCATGTAGTTGTTTTGATAGACGGAATTGTTATGGCTCACGAGTTGAGAGACAACTAAGCAAGATTGTCTATGCATGCTAAGTTTGCAAGTCTAAGAAAGAGGATCCAATGGCTGCAGCATAAGATCATAGGCTAGTCTTTGTAAAGGTCAGAATATCTAAGAGAAGGTCAAGGTTGATGAAGAATCTAAGGCTGCCTGCCTACTGACACATCCTGAAGAAAAATAATTGGTAATCTTATGCAAGACCAAATACTGAGAGAATTTTGCATTATGGACAACAAGGCCAACTTCCAAATTTCTGTTGGTTCTGAGAGGACAAGTGCATTTGTACTGGTAGACAAATCATTGTTCTAATCCACTTGTTGAGAAGTTGCACTTTCAAAGAACCCTAACATTCCAAAAACAAATCATACAATATCTTTTGACCCGCCAGCCAGGTGAGGTGGGGAACTTAGTTACCGAAAAATTACATAAACGACTTCCTTGGTTATCTATCTGCCCTAGGAAATTTTTGACAACCCATACTATTGTGAGATCCCACGTCGGTTGTAGAGGGGAACAAAACATTTCTTATAAGGGTGTGGAAACCTCTCCCTAACAGACGCGTTTTAAAAACCTTGAGAGGAAGCCTGAAAGGGAAAGCCCAAAGAGGACAATATCGGCTAATGGTGAGTTTGGGCTGTTACAACTATCTATCGTTAATTGGATTTGATGCTCCCCATGAGAAAATTTAACTAAAATGAAAACAAACAATGGGAAAATTTTAGCTAAATAAGCAGACCAGACCCAAAAGATAACTAGTTAACTCATTTTAACATAAAATGTTTATAAATAAAAAGCAAATAAAAAATGTTCCAACATTATTAAGGTTTTAAACGATAAGCACTAAGCAAAAATGAAAATATATATATATATATATTTACAAAGCCTTATTACTCAATAACTGAAACCAATTTACAGATGAAGAGTGGGCCTAAAAATGAATATTCAAGAATTCAACTAGGTACAAAACTTTGTGTCAATAGTTATTAGAACATACAGATATTATCAATAGTTATTAGAACATACAGATATTATCAACTACATCTACCCTATGGCTACTTATGTGAGAAAAAACGAGAAGTTTTGATACGAAATAAGGTGTGTCTCAATCATGCCACAAAGACTTCACGGTAGATGATAAGATTATACCATACATGTTTGGATTTAGGAAGGTTTCATTGTATTTTTCAATTTTAAAGTACCATTTTTAAAGTTTTAAGATACAATTAGTTAGTGGTCATTATGGAATTGATGAGCATGAGAGTTACAATCTTTCAATTGACCATAGGTTACTTTAAGGTTAATTTACAAGGCTATAAATAGTCATTCATGTTGTTGCTTTAGTATGAAGATTTTGGATATTAAAAATGAAGTTGGCATATTATGCTTCTTAAGCCCTGAGTTGTTCTTTTGCATTTCTTGTGTTTAGATTTGCAGGTTAGAGTCATTCAAGTAGTCTTGATCAAGTTATCTTGTGAAGTGATTCGAATCACGAGTTTAAAACGAGTTTTCTTTACTCTTGATCTTGATCATCAAGGTAACCCGTCCCAAAACTTTCCTTTCGGTTGATTCCTTATCGTTTTTTTGGAGTTCTTGGATAATTTAGCTCTAGAGATTTTGTTCTTTAACAAGGTTTTTAAATCAAATCCCAAGAGTTTCATAACAAATTCTTAGATAAATAATTCTACACAACCAATGTGTAACAACTAACTATCCTTCAAGATTACACAGCAAAAAATGGAGAAGGAGAATACCTTGTTCTTAATATGAAGTTACAATTTCAATAAGTAGATCAAACTTCCTTGCATAACTAATCCTCGAGAAGCAATACGAATCACAAGTATACACTGACCTGCCACACAAGAACATATAGATCAAAAACAATAAGAATCCTCGGCCGTAAAACAACAGCTACAGACCAAAGCATGAAAGAGCCATAATGCCAATAAGCTCAAATCAACTATAAACAAATCGTTTTAGAAGTATATATGTGTGCAGTCATTCAAACTGCTGCTTTATTTTTGGATCTATTACAAATTGGTAAAACCCTATGCCCTAGGTTCAGAGAAATGAACCAGCTGGAAGATAAAAAATGGCATTTCCAAGTTCACTCATACTAGAACAGTTTCCCCAGTACATAGCCACATTCTAGAGAAAGAAAACTGTACGAGTACCAAAAGTAAAGCTCTTAGTTCGGAACCTACTGGGATCAAAACTAATCACTCTGTAAATCCCAAAACGGAAGAAATCATACAATAAACCACAAGTATGAAAGGGAAATTAGGAATTCTCCGCTGAAAATGGATAAAGATATTGGAGAGATGCGAAGAACTAATTCTAGTTGCAGCGGAAGATCCTATGAATGCTGATTCAAAATTGTAATTAGAAACCAAAATCCAAAGAGAAGCAGCACAAAAACGAAATCAGTTGATCATTGCACGAAATTCCGATTACAGAATTCGAAAGAAGAACAAAGGGTCAAAAACCACAACAAAGAAATCGAAGAGAATCCAAACCAAACCTAAACAGAAGAGAACGAAATGAAGACGACTTTTGAAACTTACGGATCAAAGCCAGATATAAGCGATGGAATGGCAGCAGAAATACAACAAAAAAAATGGAGAAGGAAGATCAGAAAATGGTGCTTAAGGCGCCTGTTTCTATAGCAATCGAAGAGTATGCGTGAAACCCACCACCCAGATTTCAGCTATTCCTCTTCCGTTTCCGTTGCCGTTCCATTCACCATCACCGCAGACTTGTTCTACTTCGATTAGTTTATTCATTTGAGTTGATGAATTAAGCTTCTATTATTCGTTTTGGTCCTTTTAAATGGCCTACTTGGAATGTGGGGTCGATTTTATTCTCCTTGTTTACCAATTTATTCAAACTTCTTCATCTTTCTTTCTTCAATTTTCTCGGCGTTCTTACAAGAATGGAATAATTCAAAGGAAATAGCATCAACTGGTTCCAAGTGTTTGAATTAAGTTGAGTTAAAACTGTTTTTAAAGTTTTAATCTTTAACTTCATTAATAAAATTTAAACCATTGTTTATCATCGTCATCTTTACTACATAAGTTGTTGTCTTTAAGTATTAGGCAACAAACACGACATTATTAACTAAGGACTAGGTATTTTATCACTGGAATACTACGTTGGCATGTTGACGGAAAAAAACAACATATTATCGATACCAACACAGGTAAGGAAAAGAAGGATTTAAATTACTATAAATTTAGTCTTTAATTTTTTTTATTTTTTAAAATTTCACGTAGCTAATTTTCATGGGAATTCAAGCCTACGACTTCTAAGAAGGCAATTTGTTACAGTCGTTAATCATTTAGGTTGTGTTTAAGGATTGTATTCTAATCGCCCTTAAAATGTACGAGTATAAAATATCATATCATATTCAGTCCGAGAGTTAAAAAGTTGACTTTTTAGAATACCGAGAGTTAAGGTTGACTTTTTAGAATACCAAGAGATGAGAATTTGTCAAGAAACATGCACTAGAAAGAAAAATATTGACTTAGTTTATTAAATAATTAATAAGTCAAACTTAAAATTTAGTCCACTAGTTAAAACTTGTACCATCGATCAAGAGATTATAAGTTTAAATCTGAAATTTGAAATTATTTGTTAAATGAAAAATACTATTCCAATGTAAACCTATTTAATTAAACTACATTTTTGGTACCCAATTTCAAATTAGGTAGGTTAGTTTAAAAGGGTTTGATTTTTAAATAAAATTCATATTTTATTTATAAAAAATATATATTTATAGCTAAAAAAATTTATTATTATTTGAACAACTTGTCATCGTAACGGCCCAAGTGCTAGCAAATATTATTCTGTTTGGACTTTTTATTTCGAACTTTCCCTCCAAGTTTTTTAAAACGCGTACAACTTTTCTCTTCCTCCTACAATCGATTCCCTCGATATAGATAAGTTCGAAACACTCCTATGCTATAACTATGACTTGAGCGAAAATTTACTTTACCATGAATTTTTTCAAATCCTTATATGCCTAGAAGTTAGAATTTAAATCAGCTACAATTTTCAATAATGTCTGCACATTTAATGTTCCATCCATAAAGGGTTTTCCTTTGACTTTGAATGTAGTATAGATGCAGCTTGACCGAGTACAAACGCTATCAATATAATTACACATCTTGCAACGAACTTATATATCAATCCATAACACAAGATTTCAACATTTTAACGATTAACAAACTTGATTTGTTCGACACGCCTATGCTGTAGAAATGTCCATTTTACCTGTAGAGACCTGCCTTAAACAGGGAACAGGGGAGGGAGTGGTTCCCCATTAAATAAATGGGGTCCCCGTCCCCACTCCTGCCCAATTTTCTGCCCCGCTCCATTTAATATAAATATATTTTCAACACACACCATAGGAAATTTTGTAAGGATGGAGCGGGGAAGGCTTCCCCGTGTCTGCCTCGTTTGGTTTGTTTAATGTTAGAGCCCTCGAGAATAAAATGAATACAAAGGCTAAAAAATAATAATTCTGAAGATTTGAAGCTATGAAAAGAAAAAGATGCAAAGAGTGAGAAGAAAACAAAAATGTGTTGGGAAGGGTTGTTTACAGGGGCTGGAGTTCGTGCTCTGGAATTGCTGCATTGACAGGCTTATACGCATTGAACCCTGGCTGTCTGCTTCTCCAAATAAGACACACTCCCAATGCTGACAACCCAAGAATAAGGGTCACTATAACAGCTAAAACCACCGCAACATAAACTCGCTTCCACAATGACCTAAAACCAAATACAAGAGTTTGGACTACATTAATGCCATTCAACATTTACCTACTCAACAAGACTTCACTAAGGATATAGTACGAAAAATTTCAAGCCCTTTTGAGCTTTCCATTTTAATTCTAATAAGTTCCTACTGTATTTGACATGGTAAGACAACGAGTGGCGCATAAAGGAGTGGTCCAGATGATCAAAAAAAGGGCAAACGGGTAAGAAAAATTTAAAGCATTTTTGGAAAGTAGTTGTAAGAGCCCAAGCCTACCGCTAGCAGATATTGTGTCTTTGGGCTTTCCCTTTGGTGCTTTCCCTCAAGGTTTATAAAATGCATCTGCTAGAGAGAGGTTTCCGTACCCTTATAAAGAATATTTCGTTCTCCTCCCCAATCGATATGGGATCTCACAATCTACCTCCTTCAGGGCTCAGCGTCCTTGTTGGCACTTGTTTCTCTCTCGAATCAATATCTATGTACTTACCTTTTCGTTAGAGGTTCGACATTCCATTGAACTACCTGGTAACTTCCAAATGTGGGAGGTAGCTTCATGTGATGCTCCTTGATGAGGGTAATAATCGTCTGCGGAGAAGAACAAGATTTGAAAAGTCATGCTTGTGAATTTACGGTTGTTATGCAGTTTACCATAGCAGGTATAATCATTTATTACCGTGGCAGTCGCATTGGAGAAAAATTCTGAAGGTCCATTAGGGAGTATGGCCAGCTGAATAGCTGAAACATTTCCTCTCACGGTAATATTCAATAAATGGACCTGAAAAATGGTTCAAACAACATGCTATACAGAGTTATATACAGACTTAGATATGATCACAAACTCAAAGATTAAACTAATGTTTGGCTAGCCCAACCCCACCGTTAGCAAATATTGTCCTCTTTGAACTTTTCCTTTCAGGCTTTCGCTCAAGGTTTTTAAAACGCGTCTGCTAGGGAGAGGTTTTCACACCCTTGTAAAGAACATTTCGATCTCCTCCCTAATCAATGTGGGATCTTACAATCCACCCTCCTTCAGGGCCCAGCGTCATCGCTGGCACTCGTTCTCTTCTCCAATTGATGTGGAACCTCCAAATCCACCCCCCCTTCGGGGCCCAGTGTCCTTGCTAGCACACTGCCTCGTGTCCACCCCCTCCAGAGTGAGCTCAACCTCCTCGCTGACACATTGCCCGGTGTCTAGCTTTGATACCATTTGTAATAGCCCAAGTTCTCTGCTAGTAGTTATTGTCCTCTTTGGGCTTTCTTTTTCAGGCTTCCCCTTAAGGTTTTTAAAATGCATTTGCTAGAGAGAGGTTTCCACACCCTTATAAAGAATGTTTCATTCTCCTCCCCAACCGATGTGGGATCTCGAAAATCAATCGACGTTAGTATATAACGTCATTATTCAGTTTACGCTTAACTAACTATGGGAACAGAAGGACTATTAGAGCTTAATTTTTAATATAACCCAGTTGTTAATCTAAACTTTTATAAGTGCAAGTTTTAGAGATTATACCAAAATGATCATTAAATACTGCTAAAAGAGTTTTCAATCTATCCTCGATGTGTGATGTGCACTAACCTGTGACTGGCTAACATTCAACTCGTGAGCAATATGATCCGAAAGCTCCGTAAGATGAGGCTCCAGATCTGGGTAGCTTATGTTCAACAAGATCTCAAATGTGACACGTCCAATCTGGAGCTCTTCTGCACGGCAAACAAAAGAAAACACTTCACAAACAGGCAATTTAAGGTAGAAATTGCAACAGGCATAAATTTATTAAATAATCATGAAAATTTGCATTTCAAAATGTTCTACACTGTTTATGATAGAATCTCGAGTGTCATAATGACAGTAACATAAAAGGAAAATCACTACAGAACCAACTGATATGATGTCAAGCTACCATACAAACATAAAAGCATAACAAAAATAAAAATATCTGGAATCATATAACGTGGAGACTCGCTTGGAGCAGATGCAGGGGCGATATCAGTATCGAGCAATGTAGCTGGAGCGTGGGCATTATCATCTGAAATGTGTAGCCTTTCCCATAACTCAGAACAATTTGTTTTCCAAAATCCAACTTTTGAATGCTTTCTGTCATACATCACTAAAGTGTTGCGGACAACGATTCCTATCACAAGAAATAATCATGCCAAAATGTAGCATGTGATTATAGAAAATAGGTATGTTCATCTCAACCATGAAAAGAGCGTACCTCCTAGAAGAGTAGTTTGATCATTTGCATTCCCAAAAATTCCCAGACAATATGCACCATGTATCTTTGAGTGCTGAAGTAATGATTTGGAGAATTCATAGTAAAGAAGAATCCATTAACTTAGCAACTACACAAACTATTCTAACAACCAAACCAGTTGAAATAAATAATCAAGAGTAATTCCTCACCGGAAACAAGTAATTTTCCGGTGCTAGAGACAGCTTTTGCTCATGATCAAATATCATGTCAACTGTGGGAAATATGTCTGATAAATTAGCAGCATCACTGACATAAGGTAACGAATTAATTACTCGATGATGTAACTCGCTTTTAAAACGGACAATTATTAGATAACCATACCTTCCACCACTAGAAAAACATGTATCTTTGAAATTTGGGTCAGGACCATCAATCTTCTTCAAAGAATGAAGCTCGTCCATGATCTGAAGAAATTGCTCTTTTTTTAATTCGTTATGCATTCTAACCAACAATAAAAGAGGACTCCAAATAATAAAGAATTCAAGATTCATGCGTAGCTTTGAAATTGTAGACTCTTGCAAAAGAAGAAAATCTATTGCACTTCGATCAAGAGATTACGTGCACGGCAAATGGAAAAGATGACATACAAGGCAACTGCATTAGAGAGAAAAAGAGTGTAACAGCCCAAGCTCAGCAGATATTGTTTTCTTTAAGATTTCCCGTATGGGCTTCCCCTCAAGGTTTTAAAATGCGTATACTAGGGAGAGGCTTCTACACCCTTATAAGGAATGTTTCGTACCCCTCTCCAACCGATGTGGGATCTCACAATCCACCCTCCCCTTGGGGGTCCAGTGTCCTCGTTAACACACCGTTCGATGTCTGGCTCTAATACCATTTGTAACGGCCTAAGCCCACCGCAAGCAGATATTGTTCTCTTTAGGCTTTCCGTTCCTCCCTTTGGGGGCCCAGCGTCCTCGCTGGCATGCGGTTTGGTGTCTGGCTCTGATGCCATTTGTGACAGCCCAAGCCCACCGCTAGCAGATATTGTTTTCTTTGGGTTTTCCCTTCTAAGCTTCTCCTCAAAGTTTTAAAACGCGTCTACTAGGGAGAGGTTTCCACACCCTTATAAGGAATGTTTCGTACCCTTCTCGAACCGATGTGGGATCTCACAATCCACCCTCCCTAGCGGCCCAGTGTCCTCGCTGGCACGTCGTTCGATGTCTAACTCTAATACCATTTGTAACAGCCTAAGCCCATCGCTGCTAGTCGATATTGTCCTCTTTGGGCTTTCCCTTCCAGACTTTCCCTCAAGGTTTTAAAACGTGTCTACTAGGGAGAGGTTTCCACATCCGTATAAGGAATGTTTTGTTCTCCTCTCCGACCGAGGTGAGATCTCACAATCCACTCCCCTTGAGGTCCCAACGTCCTCACTGGCACGCCGTTCGTTGTTTGGCTCTGATACCATTTGTAATAGCCGAAGCCCACCGTTAGCAGACATTGTCCTCTTTGGGCTTTCCCTTCCGAGCTTCCCCTCAACGTTTTAAAACGCATCTACTAGGGAGAGGTTTTCACACCCTTATAAAAAATGTTTCGTTCCTCTCTCTAACCGACGTGGGATCTTACAAGGAGAAAGCTTAGATCATCTTATGATGTTCTTGGGAAAGCATGCAACAATCTTCAAATTCAGAATTAAAAAAGATACTCCTGGCAGTGAATAGTAAATTCAAAGAATAGAAGCTTACAGCATCCTTGAAAGCTCCAAACGCTTCCTCTGGTAGGTAAGCATAAGTTGTACCACTATCCAAGACAGTTCCATATCTTCCATCAAAGACACTAGGACTCAGAACCAACTTCTTACCCGCAACATGTATCCCCTTCAAATCAACATTGTAATATGGACTGTTGGCATCCCAAAAGAAAAGTAAACGCGCGATGATCAATTGTAATTGTTATGAATGAACATCAAGTACAATTCTTTAGGATAAACAACTTTTGAACACACCTTCTCACAGGATCTGAGTAGCTAAAAATCATATCTGATGGAGGAGAGATTCCCCCAAGAACCATAGCACCACCACCAATATCCATACCACCATAGCATAGTGAGAAAGAATCATTAATCACACCTTTGTCAACAAGTTGGTCGACAATACTAAGATCACCACGGCCCAAACCCATAATTCCATCAGCACGTTGACTGTAAAGATCCCCCGTTTCCTCATTCTCACACCCAAACACAGCACGCTGTGGTATGAGTTCACTCTGATTGCCAAAGGATATAACATCCTCACCAAGGACACCACTGCTAGTACTCATTTCAGCATACTTCCTTTCATAGATACACTGCAATCCATCATTGTCACAATTGCAATCACTGTTGCATTCGACAGCTTGGTAAGTGCTCGACGATTCTGGATCAAACTTCGGGTCCTGATAGAAATAAAAGTTTAAGTACCAACTACCGCACATTGCAAGGTACCTATGAAAGAAAGAACTAGAAATGTTTTAATACAAATATAATAAATCACAGGACAAACTTTATCCATAAAACTAACACATCCACAAACTTCAAGACCCATATAGAATACCAATGATACAATTCAGTCTCATGCATTAAATGGATTAAATGGATAATGTTTATGTAACGACCCAAGCCCACTGCTAGTAGATATTGTCTTCTTTAGACTTTCCCTTTTGGGCTTCCCCTCAAGGCTTTAAAACGCGTCTGCTAGGGAAAGGTTTCTACACCCTTATAAGGGGTGTTTTGTTCTCCTCTCCAACCCATGTGGGATTATGTCCCCAACTAATGTGGGTTCTCACAATCCACCCCTCTTTTGGGGCCCAGTGTCCTCGCTGGCACTCATTCCTTTCTCCAATCGATGTGGGATCACCACCAAATCCACCCCCTTCGGGGCCCAGCGTCCTTACTGACACACCGCCTTGTGTCTACCCCCTTCGGGGAACAGCCTCCTCCTTAGCACATCGCCTGGTGTCTGACTCTTATACCATTTGTAATAGTCCAAGCCCACCGCTCGCACATATTGTCCTCTTTGGGCTTTCCCTCAAGACTTTAAAAAGTGTCTGCTAGGGAAAGGTTTCCACACCCTTTGCTTACAAAGTGTGTTTCTTTCTCCTCCCCAACCAATGTGAAATCGTGTCCCCAACCAATGTGGGATTCTCACCGTTTATCATTCACCCTTTGGAGCAAAAAACATATGTCAACTAGGATCCATATCATTCGATCTATTTCCCTACCAAAACTGTATTGGTTTACCAAGTTCCATGCGAAGGTTCATAAAAGAAAACAGAGCAGATGGTTGAATATGACTATGAATATGAATATGAATATGAAGCCCTTATAAGCGCTCTAATAATGATCAATTTGTAAACATTTTAACCTGGTGCTTCCCACATTCTACGCAAGTGGAGCAAGGAACATAAGTAACCGTACTCCCCGTATCAACAATAAGCGCGAATTGCTGCGGTGGAGTTCCGATCCAAAGCTTGGTCGTATAATACCTTAACCAAAAACCACATTGCATCAAACAAAAGTGAAAATCATGGGAATTTTGAAGGAGATGGAACATACCCATTTAGAAGTAGGTCATCGTAGAGGCGCATTCGAGCATTGGAGCGATTGTTGGAATTGGGGAAATCGCGGAGATGACGGCGAGGGTTCGAGAGAAATCTGGAGGAATTAGGCGAAGAGAGGTAGAGAGGCAACACCATGGCTCGATGCGAAGGGGTAAGGAGACGATTGGAGGAAATGGGATCGGTGGAGAGGCAGAGATGCGTGAGGTGCAAGAAATGGAGTAGAATGAGTGTTCGTACCATTGGCAAGAATGGGAGGCGGATCGAAGATGGAAAATGGATTGAAGGAAGGCGGAGCTGATTGATTCAGCTAAACAATTTCCAGTTGAAGTTTCAGTTGGGCGAATGCTTCATTTTAAAGAGACAAAAAAAAAAAAAAAAAAAAATTATT